>NC_068322.1:11477151-11777151 GCF_025860055.1 Xyrauchen texanus
TGAACTTTTCACATTTCAACTATTTCCAAACCTCTGTCAGAAAAGTTTGATTAAATATACTGTACATATACCAAAATACCCAGAAATGTTTTATCATGAGAATAGGTCCTGAAAACATTGATGCAAAGTTATTTAACAAAAGATTCATCAAGTTTAATACATTGAAGATCATGTTCGGATTTGGGTTGGAATATCTATACCATTAGACAGCTCATTCAAATATAAATATGTAAGGGTTTATGTAAAGCTTGTTTGGGTCCAGCACATTACAAGAGGAATAAAAGCTGCACTTTTTCCAATTTGTTTGTCACTTTAACAAAAGGCTGTTTGAATGGAAGCATTAGTGTGCAGATGATTTTGTATGCATGTAGTAGCATACATTTTTGGGTGTTGAAGTATACAGACGTGTGATCCATGATGCGTTGTTATTGATCTAACAGAAAATCTGGGAAGAATTAAAAACTCTGCATTAATAAACAAAACTGTCCCATCTTCATTTGGCAAGATTATCTGCAGTGACTCAACTTCATCCGATCCTAAAAGAGAACAAGTGTTTTCAACATGATGGACAACAGCATCAATGGTGTTTGGGAGACACCAAGGTAGATAGATGAAACCCTTAAAATGAAAAGATAGATGTAAAATGGATGGATGGATTGATGGATAGATAGATGGATCTGGACACCCAAATACTACAGCCTAATGTGCTGGTTGAGCATTTAATTTAAAAACCATTGGCATTAATAGGAGTTGGTCTTCCATAACAGCTTTCACTCTTCTGGGATGGCTTTCAACTAGTTGGAACATGACGACAGATATTTGTGACCATTCAGACACAACAGTATCTTTGAGGTCAGATACAGAAGTTGTATGATGGGATCTGGATCACAGTCATTTCGAGTTCATCTCAACAGTGTTCAGTGGGGTTCAGGTGTAGGTTTTAGGCTAGTTAAAGATCCTGCACACCAGACTCAGTAAGTCATTACTTATGAGCCTCCTTCTTTAGGCCTCCCAATACTGTTGCCACAAAGCTGAGAGCATACAGCTCTTGTCTAGAATGTCATTATATGGCATAGCATTAAGATTTGTTCTATATAGTTAATTTGAAAGGTGTGTCCACATACTTTTGACCATGTATTAATTGATGTTCCTGTAAACTGGTCATGTCTTTAAGATCAAGGATCAAGTCTGTTTTCTGACACAACTTGCCTCTGCTTGAAGGAGTTAAGGAGTCTCTTCATTTGTTCTCTCAAGTTACACTTAAATTAAGTCTATCAGGCTGATTAATAGGTTGAGTGTGCTTGTGTTTGAAAGACATGCATTTGGCTGCTCATGCATTACAGTCTTCAAAGATTCAGCATTTAGCAGTCTTGCTGGGGCCTTGGAAAAGGATACTGTAATGGGTAGAGTCTCTGCTTAAGGGAAAGGAGGAAGCTGGGACCTGGCTGAGCAATCAAAAAAGTTTTAATGATACAAACAAGAAACATAACATAAAACACCACAACATAAACACACAGAGCAGCCACATGTGTCTCTCTCTCCCTTTGGCTTCCCTGGCTCTTCCTTTTTATCCCTTTCCCACTGATTTAGTGGCTCGGTGCCGCCCGTCCACGCCCTCCTCCTCATCACAGATACATAGATTAAAACACATATTTTTCCTAGCAATGTAAACAGTCACAAACCCCTATAGATGGAGGAGGAATCAACAAGAAGTGAGTTTGCAGCAAAAAAGCCCTCCCTTCTTCCAAAGTCTGAGAGAAAGCAGACATATTTGCGAACAGCTGCTCTTTGAATCATAAAGTGTAGAATGAATTGAACTCAGTTTGCATTTTGCTGTTTTATTCTTGGAACAGTGATGATTGGGAATGTGGGGGACCTTGCCAAAACTACACAAACACAGATTCATATTCTCCATGCCTAACTGTGACTTTCGGCTCGTGGTGGTGAAGAAAATTCTACAATGATGATCAAACATGAAAACACTAAATGTTAGAAGGCGTAAAGGGTTGATATGCAGAATAGGGTGAGGCTTTGGCACACTAAGAATATAAAGGAGACTGTAGACCTGCGATGATCTGCTTTTTACAAAGTTTAAACATTATTAGACATGGATTTTTCTATATTATCTATCCTCAGTTTTCCTGATTAACCACTGGGCATAATTCTAATTGCCTCTGGACTGTTTTTTGCTTCAGGTCTCTATAAGAAACCACCAATATGAGCATTCCAGATGAAGAATAACTGTAATGATGGGAAGTTAGGAGAAGTTAGACAGGGGTGTGGATCCAAATTTATTAACAAACTTTTTTTATTAACAAAAAAAAGGGGTTTATTAACAAACTGAATAAAATAAACAAACACATGAACAAAAGAACAGTCCACGATGGGAAAATACAACTAAAACACGGACGAACATAAAGACGCTACACGGGGTGGGGAAACATCCACGAAGGGCAGAACGAACACGAATAAACATCCAGGGAATAAGAAGACCAAGAGTGAACGTCAGGGAACGGGAACGGGAACGGGAACGGGAAACGTGAAATGACATAAACATTCAACAATCGACAGTCACTAAACAAAGAACCAGGGTTTAAATACACAAACACAATGAAGACTAAACGAGACACAGGTGAAAACAATGAAGAGTGCAGGCAGTGAGAGAGGCCAGGAATTGTGGGAATTGTAGTTTATACACAGACAGTGAAACATGGGGCGGACAACAAGGAAAACGTGACATGGAATGTGACGTGTTGAGTGAAACAGAAAACACGGACCGGACCACAAGGAACGTGACATGGAATGTGAGAAACAGACAACACGTGTTGTGAAACAGACAACACGGGGCAGACAACACAGGAACGTGACATAAACGTGATGGGTGAAACAGAGAACATAGGGCAGACACACAGGAACGTGACATAGCCCCCCTCAAAAGGACCGGATTCCAGACGGTCCTAAGAAAAGGAATAGAAAAAATAAACAAAGGTTCAAGGAGAGGGGGCCTGGACAAGGGGGAAAACAGACAGACCAAAGGGGCCACAAGGGACACAAAGACAGACTAAGGAGGCACAAGGGACACAGAGACAGACCAAGGAGGCACAAGGAACAATTGGGCAGTCCATGGGGAAAAAAGGGGCAATTAGGTAGTCCATGGGGGCACAAGGGGCAATTAGGCAGTCCACGGGGGCACAAGGGGCAATTAGGCAGACCAGGAAGGCCGAGAGGGCAAGCAAGCAGTCTCTGGGGATGTGTGAAGGGAACCAGGTCAGGTGGCCTGGGGGGCGTCCACCGGGTAGGGACAGGTTTAGGAGGCCAGAGAGGTATCGACCGGGCAAGGACAGGTTTAGGTGGTCTGGGAGACGGCCACAATGGGGGGACAGGTTTGTATGGCCCGGGAGCTGGCCCCAAGGCAAGGGCCGGTTCTGGGGGCCTGGGAGGTGGCCACAGGATAGAGGCTGGTTGAGGTGGCCTAGGAGGTGGCGGTAGGGCAAGGACTGGTTCGGGGTGCCTGGGAAGCGGAGCCGTGGAAGGCGAAGCCACGGAAGTCTCGGGAGGCAGAGCCGTGGGAGGTTCTGGAGGCGGAGCCGGGGGAGGCTCAGGAGGCGGAACTGAAGGAGGCTCTGGAGGCGGAGCCGTGGGGGATGGCACCGTAGGCGGCTCTAGAGGCGGAGGCCTGGAAGGCTCTGGAGGTGGAGCCGAGGGAGGTGGCGCCGTAGGAGGTTTCAGAGGCGGAGCCCTAGAAGGTTCCGGAGTCTCTGGGAGCAGAGCCGTAGGAAGCTCGGGAGGCGGAGCCCTAGAAAGCTCCGGAGTCTCTGGGAACAAAGCCGTAGGAGGCTCGGGAGGTTCTGGGAGAAGAGCCGTAGCCGTAGGAGGCTCGGGGGGCGGAGCCCTGGGTGGCTCGAGAGGCGGAGCCCAGGGAGGCTCGGGAGGCGGAGCCCTGGACGGCTCGGGAGGCTTGAGAGGCGGAGCCCTTGGAGGCTCGAGAGGAGCCCTTGGAGGCTCGAGAGGCGGAGCCCTGGAAGACTCGAGTGACTTGAGAGGCGGAGCCCTAGGAGGCTCGGGAGGAGAAGCCCTGGAAGGCTCGAGAGACTTGGGAGGCGGAGCCCTGGGAGGTTCGGGAGGAGGAGCCTGGAAGACTTGAGAGACTTGAGAGGCGGAGCCCTAGGAGGCTCGGGAGGAGGAGCCCTGGAAGGCTCAAGAGACTTGGGAGGCGGAGCCCTAGGAGGCTCGGGAGGAGCAGCCCTGGAAGGCTCGAGAGACTTGGGAGGCGGAGCCCTAGGAGGCTCGAGAGGCGCTGGCTCTTGGACGGTCCTGGCTACTGGCGTTGGCCCTTGGACGGTCATGGCTACTGGTGCTGGCCCACTGACATCGGGTGCTAATGGCTCTGGCTGGTTGACCGTGGGTGATGCGGGCTCTGGCTCGCTGACTGGGGCAGGCGTGGGCTGGGAGGCGGAAGCCCATCTTCTCTTCCTCCTCCGGGTCGATGAAGTAGACAGTGTGGGTGCTGGGAATGCGACTGGCGCGGGAGTTTGCTCGCTGACAGGTGGGGTTGGTGTTACAAGTTCTGAGGCCGCTCCCGGGATTGAGAGAGGTGGTTCCTCAATTGCATATCTCTCCACAATGAGCTCCACATACTCCTGCCAGGTGCAATCTCCGGCCTCTGGCAGATCGTAACGTCGGTGTTTGGGTACTCCGATCCTGTAGACTTCCTTCAGAAGGTTGTTATCCCAACCGGTGAGGACGGCCACGCAGGAGAAGAAGTGAGAGTACTCACGGATGGTTAAATCCGTCCGCGTCAGCTCCACAAAGAACGCCGCTGGAACAATAATCTTGGTCGATTGTTCTGTAATGATGGGAAGTTAGGAGAAGTTAGACAGGGGTGTGGATCCAAATGCGGGTTTATTAACAAACAGTCCACGATGGGAAAATACAACTAAAACACGGACGAACATAAAGATGCTACACGGGGTGGGGAAACATCCACGAAGGGCAGAACGAACACGAATAAACATCCAGGGAATAAGAAGACCAAGAGTGAACGGAACGGAACGGAGCGGAACGGAACGGAAGCGAGGAACGGGAAATGACATAAACATTCAACAATCGACAGTCACTAAACAAAGAACCAGGGTTTAAATACACAAACACAATGAAGACTAAACGAGACACAGGTGAAAACAATGAAGAGTGCAGGCAGTGAGAGAGGCCAGGAATTGTGGGAATTGTAGTTTATACACAGACAGTGAAACACGGGGCAGACAACAAGGAAAACGTGACATGGAATGTGACATGTTGAGTGAAACAGAAAACACGGACCGGACCACAAGGAACGTGACATGGAATGTGAGAAACAGACAACACGTGTTGTGAAACAGACAACACGGGGCAGAAAACACAGGAACGTGACATAAACGTGATGGGTGAAACAGAGAACATAGGGCAGACACACAGGAACGTGACAATAACGATCATTTTAAGTATGTTTCCAATTTTGCAGTTGCGAAGGTGTTCTGGGTGTTTTTAGCATATTGCTATGCCAGTGCTAGTGTTTTTGGGTGGTTGCTAAGGCATTGTTAGGTGGTTGAGTAGTTATTTTAAGTGGTTGCTAGGTGGTTACCTACTGAGAAAAACCCCCAGAAAGCTCTGTTATATTCTGATATCTCTAGATATGGCTTGTGACCCTTTTTTATTGATTGTTTTCAGCCATTCTATTGTCCAGCAGGTGAAATTCAAATGTCCAATATAAACTTAACTTCCGTTCAACAAGCTGTACAATTTGAGGTATTATTTATGTCCATTGCACAAAAAAGAAAGATGGGTAACATTTTAATACCATTTTTAAATACAAAATTAATTGTGGTGCTTGCCCTAAATACACTTCTCTCTAGTCGATATGATCATCTAGTTTTCAGCTTTTAAATTGAAAAAGGACCATTTGGATTCAAACGTCTGTTTCCCTCTCTGTTTATCTGCATAAATCTTTCATGGACAAATAAAAGAAGGTCTGACCTGTCTTGTCTCTGCAAGGCTCCATCTCTGATTTACACTCAACAACATAAGCTTGCACTTCATTCAGTGTTTTCTCAGAGCACTGAAGCTCTTCATCAGAGCAGAGTGTGTTTGATGTAAGTGTGGTAGAGCAGAGACTGTCACTCCCATTCCTCTCAGCCCGTGCTTTACGAGCTCCCTGCACTGGCTATAAAACCAAAGGCTGGACTGTCCAATAGAAAATAGTCTCCCAATGGGATCATAGATGGCCTTGAATGAAAGGGAGGGAAGAGACTAACTCTTTTTCTGACATGGTGTACTGTACATGACACCAAAGAATGAAGCTGGGGGTCACAGAAATGTGCATGTGTTTGCGTATGTTATAGTGCCATTGTTTTTGGAGTACCATGAGGGTAGTACCATGTTACAATGTTTAAAAGTCCACTTGTGAAAACACTTCTATTGTGCAATTTTTCCTGATATAATACAGTTGCTTTTTACAAACTATGTTGTCAGCATAAACATTTGAGTGAAAAGTTTAATTGAATTAACATAAATTTACGAATGTGTTAGCATCTGTCCCCCTTTGGCTGTAATGACAGCATGCACTTGAGCTGGCATGCACTCCAAAAAATAAAACAAACATTAATAAATAAACAAACACTTGTAAAAAACCTGATGATCCTTGTTATCCAGTATGATTTAAGAATATTTCAAAGATTATTTTGTGTGCTTTTATAGAAGTATGGCAATCTGACCTTTTTTGTACAATTGATTGACATGGTCATTGGTCAATATCAGAAATTTGCTAACATTTAATCAGTGGCCTAGAAATATTACAGAACCTTAAACATGATTCTTAATTTTTTATTTTCAAAACATGAAACTATTTTCAGGTTTAAATACATTTTAAATAACACATTTTCAATAGCCCAGTATCCCATTTGTCCACTATCGGGACAAATGAAGGCATGATAGTGCGTGCCAAATCCAGTTGTGTCCCCATATATATATATATATATATATATATATATATATATATATATATATATATATACACACAAAATGTTTTTTGCCCACAGATAATTTACAAGCACATCTTTGCCTCATCAATGTGACAATCAATAATTAGAGTGTGACAAGGGAGGTTGTAACCCCTGGCAGAACAGCCCATAACAAACGTTAAGCCCTGAGGCCGAATGCAGGTCTGGTCTTAGATGAGAAGCTTCAGGCCACCCAGTCTGTCAAGTCTACTTATAAATACGGATGTGAACTGAGGACATTGGAAGACCTCAAGTCCTGACTACATTGGAAAGGATTGTACACACATTGTTTGAATGTTTGTATAAAAGTTTGTTTTACTCTGACCAGAGGTGTATTGTAACAAAGTACAAATATTTCCTTATTGTACTTAAGTACAGTTTTTCAATATTTGTACTTTCCTTCAGTATAAATATTTCTTTGGACTTTTACTTTTACTTCACTGCATTTTGAAGAGAAAATTAATCCTTTTCTCCGATAAATTTCCCCAGACCCTTTTGTTACTTTTGCGACTGAACACCGCAAAAAATAACATAGCTGTATGTGCAAAATGCATGCAGATCGGCAATAGTGATGTCTGATTTGGGTAAGAATAATTTGAGACATACCTTTTACATTTGATTCATTTGAACAAATCAAAAAAATTCAAAAGGCGCTCTGAATGATTTTTTTTGCGAATCACAAATCTGAATTAAAATCACAAGCGAAGTGTGTGCCAGATAACATGTCTTCCATTCCTGTCTCCACTGGGGAAGACAAGAATCTGCTCATGTGAGTTTAAATTAGTTTTTTGACTAAGTAATGTGATACATTTAGGCTTAAACATTGTGAAAGCTGTGAAATAATGCTGAAGTTGTGTGCGATCAGTCTCCCGCCTTATATCTAATCCAAATATGTTTAACACATAGCAATATAAACACTATTTCGGTTATGTTGTGGTTTTAACTGCATTCAAGACCTCCTGGAAAGTTCACTTACAAGTTCAGAAGTTGTCATTTCAATGTGATGAGCATTAAAGAGATTTTAGTTGGACAGAATGGGCCTGTTTCATCTTTTTAACTTTCTGAAAAAGCCGGAAGCTTTTTCAGCACCAATGCAACAACATGTACATGTATTCCAGGGACTAAAAACGGTTCAAGGAACAAAAACGGAAAACAAACAACATTTTTATCAGAATGTAACCAGAACAAAGTGATTCCCTTACGACTCAGTCCACTTGAAATTGCTTGCTAACGCATATGGGGAGTTGTCCTTCCACACAACCTATTTAAAACCTCTCTACAATAACATCAATATTCTAATATTGGCTATGGCTTTTGAGCACCGCCCTTTTAGGGAAAAAGCTGTCTGCTATAAAAGTAGGTGCACAAACACCATTCCTCAGAATTTTCTGCCTTCAAGACAGTGATTCAACTCTTGTCAAGAAGCCCTCTACTGCTACACCATCGACTACATGAGTCAGTTCATGACAACGAGAAGACTCTCCGCTCCCCTGCCGTGTTCCGACGAACAACACTCTACCTCGCCACTTGACGTTTCACTGGTGAACGGGCCACTTCAGCATCCTAAATCCCCGCAGCGCTTCGGTAGGTGTTGTGTATCCTTATAAAGCAATTGTATATTGTATATTGAGTGTATAAATATAAATGTATCGGTTGAGTCGCGTATGAGACGCTTATGTGTTCTGTAATATAAGCCCAGAACTATATAAGATATAGTTCTGTAAGTGTTTCATGTGTGAGAGGCTCATCCCGCCGTCAGATCAGCATGAGAGCTGTGTTCTCTGTCTGAGCCATGCCCAAGCAGAGTCAGCACTTATGGAGACAGACTGCCCTCACTGCGAGGGCATGAGTCTCAAGACACTGCGCTCGTTCTGATGGACGACTCAGCCTCACACGGCCTCGCACCCACCTCTTCTGTGTTACACGATGGGTCACATGAGGAGGCACGATGGGGCCATGAGGTCAATCTGGATGAATTTGAGGTGGAGCCCTACAAGCCCCTCAATCTCAATGCAACTTGTCCATGCCGATACATTATGTGCGTAATGAGCTTGGCTTCATCTCGTTCTGCAGTTCTAGCGCTAGGAATGATGACTATGTCATGTTTCTTGCTGCAGCAGGGTGGTCGAAGAGCTTGATATCGAGTGGTCTCCTCCAGTGGAACCTATACAATATTGCCTTGATGAATGGCTCCTGCAGTTTGGACTCTGTCAAGCGATCGCATCTCATAGATCTGCCCCATTCTTCCCTATAGTTCACAACGAACTGTCAAAATCCTGGCGCAAGCCCTATTTAGCTGACCCGTACAGTGATTACATCTTCTCCAGTGTGAATCATGGGGAAGAAAACGTTTATGCCTGCTACCCCCCTGAAAACCTGGTAGCGGCACATTTCTTCCCGGCGAGTAACAGGGTGTGGAACTCACGCCCGTTCATCTTTCTAAGCAATGTCGACTAACGTCTGCAATGGCTGGAAGAGCATACTCAGCTGTGGGCCAAACTGGGTCACCATGACGGTGCTCCAAGATTTCCAAGCATAATCATAAAGTTCCTTAGCGGAGCAAGATGATTAAATCCACCTTGGCTGGCTACGGTCCCTACTTGGGACCTAACTTTGGTCCTAAAAGCACTCGCAGGGCACCCCTTTGAGCCTTTGGACTCTGTTGATTTGCACATGCTCTCCATTAAGACCGCACTACTGCTGGCTCTGGCCTCAGTAAAACAGGTCAGTGACTTACATGTGCTATCAATTAACAATTTATGTCTGCAGTTTGGCCCCGGTCTTTCAAAAGCCACTGACAAATCCAGAAAAGGCTAAGGGCCTAAGCTTCTCTCAGAGCACAGGTGGTTCACCTTCAAGCATTCATGAGGTAAAATCCTTGATTTTGTTATGCCCTGTGCGGGCACTGCATGCATACATTGCGCACACCCACCAGTTCAGTCTGTCTGATCAGCTCTTTGTGTGCTATGGAGGATGCACGAAAGGAATGTCCATCTCCAAGCAAAGATTTTCTCACTGGATTATTGATTAGATTGCCCTGGATTATGAGTTGCAGGGTAAGATCTGCCCAATTGGTGTTAAAGCACACTCAACTAGAGGCATGGCCTCCTCATGGGCATGGACGAACGGTGTGTCTTTACCAGACATATGATTTGCAGCAGGATAGTCTTCTAAAAATACAGTTTTTAAAGAAAAACTTCTCTGTTATGTAGGTCCTTTCCCTTTCAATGTAAGTGAATGGTGGTCAGACATTTGAAGCTCCGAAAGCAAATTAAGGGTGCATAAAAGTAATCCATAAGGCTCCAGTGGTTTAATCCATGTCTTCTGAAGCAATCCAGGTTGTTTTAGATAAGAACAGACCAAAACTCCTTTTCCACTATAAATCTTGACAGCAGTCTTCTTGGCGATCATGATTTCAAGCTCGATTACAATTTCTACAGTACCATCTCACGCTCTGAGCATGTGTCAAGCACTAGGAAGTGTAATACAGCTTGAAATCATGATTGTGCATGAAGACTGCAATGCAGTCATGTGCAGTGAAAAAGGAAATATATTTTGGTGTGTTCTCACATTGATTATACCACTGGAGTCATATGGATTACTTTAATGTTGCCTTAATCTCATTTGTGGAGTTTCAAAGTTCTGATCACCATTCACTTGCATTGAATGGACCAACAGAGCTGAGATATTCTTAATTTGTTTCCAGCAGATTAAAGGAAGTAATACACATCTGGGATGGCATGAGAATGAATAAATGAGCACTACCAAACAAACAATTTTCCATGGCTTTAATGAGCTTTTCCTTAATTTCTGCTATTTACTTAATTTTGATACTTACGTACATTTAAAATCTGTTACTTTATTACTTTTACTTAATTATTTTACTCATGAGCTACTTTAACTTTTTCTCAAGTCAATATTCATGAAGGTATCTTTACTTTTACATAAGTATGATGAATAGATACTTTATACAACACTGACTCAGTAATTCAACATGATCACATGGGATGTTGGCATGCTGTTTCCAAGAGTTGTGGTTCCCTAGGACCAGCCACGTTATGCCGACTCAATAACAAGCGGCGTCTTCAATCAGACATTTTTTGCACTGACTGCAGTGTTTATACCTTCCCCTGTGGAGTGACTGAAAGCGTGTTGCATCAGCGGCACGAGAGACCTGGGTTGGATCCTTTGATGAAGTAATCACGTTCGCATAATCAGGGATGAGCATGATTTGGAGGTTGTATGTTTCTCTCTAACATTTCATTTTTACTCCAATGATGGATTATTTAGGTTTAGGTTTGGGTTGGGGGGTACAGTTTATAAAATATGCATTCCTCATCACTTTATTAATGCCTGCACAGCTGAAAACAACTAGCTTCACAGTCACTTTTGGTGCCCTTCCATGGACATTTGACCCAAGAAATGGAGCTCACACATGCCCATATGCCCAACAACAGTTACCACTTTGACCACTGGGGGCAGTATTTCACATTTTGATTTTACTGTGATATCAGTCTGAGAAATTATGGGCAGGATACATCAAATGTCCTGGATGACATTTCAGATCAAGATAGTCTCATCTGTATGTATACTTTTAAAAGGATAGTTCATTGTAGTTGTAATTTACTGACCATTATGTCATTCCAAACCATTTATTTTTCCGTTGAACACAAAATTTCAAATTTGGGTGAACTATCCTTTTAAGAAATCTCATCTTTTTGTAGCTTTACAATACATTTAACTCCACAAACATCAGAAAAAATCATGATGCAGATTTTACTTTTATATTTTAGAATGGAGGGTGTGTGTGTGTGTGTGTGTGTGTGTGTGTGTGTGTGTGTATTTGTTTTGTATTGTGTTTATTTACTAAAGAAGATCTGTTTTCCATTTGGCCCATCAGAGTTTCTCAAAATCTATGCCATGTCCTCATCTGCTGTTTCTTCGTGGAAACATAAGTTTATAGTCTGGAAGTGTGTAACTCACAGCAAATAATCAACCGAGGTGTGATGAAGGCATAGAACATAAAAAGAACTGAGTGAAGTCTAAAGAGTAAATATGTAGAATATGAAGAGAGAAAGAAATGAAGAGAGAGAGAGAGAGAGAGAGAGAGGGAGGGAGGGAAAGAGAGAGGGAAAGACAATAGATCAGAAAAAACTTTAATAGATGAACAAATTACAAAATAAACACCAAATTGGATATATGAACATAAAGGTTTTAATTAGGTTTGTCCCCTGAGACATCATGCAAGCTGAAAGATTTGGACAGCACTTTGTAAGTAATGCCAGTATTTGACAGGGGTAGTAAAGAAGCATGTCTAAGTGGAGGAGGGGCAAATAAAACCAGAGGCTTCCTTACAAACAGCAAGTTTTTCAGCAAGCATCCCTCTTTAATTCTTCTGGATCTTCTGACTTGGTTGTAAAAACAATTATAGTTAGATGAACTAAGCCTAAAAAAATTATCTTTGCCCCATAATAAACATTAACTTATTCCTTCTGCAAGCGATGTAGTATACAGTCATTTGATCTATAGTTACCACCCATACAGCTCAACAATATTTTGATCAAGTTCTTAAATTCAACAAGAAATCAAAACCCTATTTACTTTTTAATGCATGTTCTTGATCATATTATGCATGATTCATCAGTCAATGTTATTAAAATTGTATTTAAAGTCTTCGTAAATGTTTCTTTTCAAAACAGCTTACCTTTTTGGCGGAGACCTCCTCTGCCTCTTGTTTTTTTTACCCTCCTTCTCCAACCACCATTCTCCTTTCTGGTATGTTATGTTCAATTGTCATGATAAATATCAAATCCTGTCTAATTGGTGTGAAAGCATACTCCACTAGAGGCATGGCCTCTTCATGGGCATGGACGAACAGTGTGTCTTTACCAGACATATGTTTTGCAGCAGCTTAGTCTTCTCAAAACACATTCACAAGGTTTTAAAACCTAGACGTAACATCCCTCTCTGTTTATAGTGCTTAAATTTCTTTTAAATTATGCAAAAAACTAAATATATATATATATATATATATTATGGCCGATTAAATATGTTTTCATTGTGTGTATTTAGCGTACATAAAACACTAGCAGTGAAATTAGCCTTGGTTGGTTAGGCAAAAATGTCTGGCATTTTATTCCAAAAATGCAATTTCATTTCTATCATCGTAATTTTCAAAACAGAATGCTATTTACATAATAATACAATTAAAAAGTGGAGAAAATGACATTGTGGTGAAATCCATAAGTCATTCATAAATTACAATGTGGAAGTGTTAATGACTTTGAGAAATAAATTACAAAAATGGACACTGGACACTGTTAGTAGCTAAATAAAATGAACACGTCAGAGTGCTAAAAGTATGTTTTAAAAGTTTAGATAACACTTTACAATACGGGTGCATTAATAAACATTAATTCATGCTTAACTAATGCACAGATAATATTGAGTTAATGTATGACTCTTGATTAACAAAGCCATTCATTAATGATTGTCACATCAGCAACTAATAAAGAGTCTGTCTGATTAAAATATTCAGTCATATATGAATTGCTATTTACAAAGTCCACAGGCCCAAAAGTGTCCATAGTTGTGGAAACACCCTTATGTGCACACATAATAAGTTATGGAATCAGATTATTTATTTGCAGGATGTCTCTCTCTCTCTCGCTCTCTCTCTCTCTAAACAAGAACCAGGTGTGTTGTCCTATATCTTTATGTTCTCACAACACAGAGTGCTGTTTGCAATCCTTCCCAACAGTGACCCGTTAGTGTCTCTCTTAGTTCTGGGTTTCGCACTTAAACCTACATGTTCCAGACTGTAATGTGCTCAGTATAACATTTCATCAGTACATAATGAGAATGTTTTGTTAAAAAAATATCCCTCAGGACAGGGACATAACAGTTTGCATGGAACGCCCTGGTTTAAATAGCTGTTTAATTCTCCACTGCTACACAATGAATGTCGTCAAGGTTACTTGATGTAATATTCTATAATTCACAAACCAAATAAAACTATAAGAGACTGGTGTGAATATAAATTTTACAATCAGTGAGATTTCCGTAACCCTGGAGTTTTTTGGCCGAGCCAGTGAACAAGGGGACTCAAAATACATCTGGATTGTTCAAAGCCCTCGGCTGTTTTTCAGCATGCCCAGACCTCTGGTTTATCAGGCCTCTGTGCACATTCCACACAGGGTTAAGTGAAGACAATGCTGTTACAATGCATGTGTGGAGAGCAGGGCGTGGCCGAGCGGCATCTGGGCAGAGCGAGGCTGGAGAGATAAGTGGTGAACAAGTTCCACCTGAGCGCCACACCAATTTCATGTTCCAGTGAGGAGCAGCAGGAGTACATAAATAGAGGAGATGGTGGTGTAAGAGAGAGAGAGAGAGAGAGAGGGTGCACAGAGCTGTGCATCTTTTTTTTTTGTGCCATTTTTGACCAAATATTGACCTTAAGACATGCCAGTCTATTGCATACTGTGGCAACTCAATAACAAAAACAAAGACTATGTTAAGCTTCATTTAATGATTTTTACTCAAGGATAAGGCATTGGAGTGATGGCTGCAGAAAATGGGACCTTATTCAAATTGTGATGGTGCTGTTTTTACATCAGTAATGTCCTGACTATACTCTTAAATGCATGTAAACCTGGTAAAAGTCTTGAAAGAATGAAGATATATTTATATATATGAAATAAAAGATATAGAAGCCTCAGCAAAGTCAAATTATGTCCACTCAGCAAATTAACAAGAAAAAACTATGCCTCTAACCACTGGTTGAGAGCTGCAGTTCTAACCACTCAACTTTGTGATGCTGTTTCCAAATGTTAGTTCTATGTTTTCAGGGAATCTATGTTTTCAGGGAAACACCAAATCGATAAACTATGTTGGTGTTGATGGAACTTGCAACCATAGTTGGCTAACTAATCTTTTGGGAAATGCATCCCGTATGACTTTCTTTCTTCTGTGGAACACAAAAGGCAGATTGTTAATGATTGTCAGCCTCAGTCACATTTCTGAGTATCTTTTTCTCCATACAATGAGAGGAAATGTATCTGCCCTTAAATTAATATTCCTGGTTCAATACAAGTTAAGCTGAATTGACAGCATTTGTGGCATAGTGTTGATTTTCACTCAAATAAAATTTTTACACATTCCTCATTGATTTTTTTAATTTTTATTAAAATGTATTTTAATGAGAACTGAGGTTACAGTGAGACACAATGGAAGTGAATGAGGGCAATTTTTGAAGGGTATAAAGGCATAAATGTGAAATGTATAATGTTGATTTTGATTGTTCAATCATGGTTTTGTGCAGTCAAATATGTTTGTATAATGACCATTAAACCATATTTGACTGTTGTCCCAGGCAACCAATCTCTTTAATTTTGCTTATACCACACCACAGTTGCTTTCTTCTCTTTAAAAAGTCCAATATATCACTGTCCATTTATTAATTTACTTGGTATGTATCCATGTAATAAGCATTAAAATGAGCAGTCAGTTGGTTATTATAGTACAATAAACTCTTTCAAGATCATACAAGACTGACCCTGATCACCCTTTCAGGGTTTATTTGATAATGACCGGCTGACTGTACATTATCTCTTATCATACAAATGCACAAATCAGAGCTCACAAAACTTAAACTTACTCCTTTGAAAGAGTATAAATAGAAGTGAATGGAGTGTGGGGTGAATGACTTAAATCACACATGCACAAACATGGAAGATTGAACATTTGATTGTGATTTTCTTTGTGTAATCAGCCTCCCTCTCTCACATACACACATATGTAAGTCAGAAGCGGGGTGACATTACCCATCATCCCTAATTTCCTTAGCAATTAACACTATGTGGCAGACCTCTGCTTTTCCTAACACAAACATAGGTCCGTGTCCACTGGACTTCGCCTACTGGTTGATGGCAGCAGGCTCCTCCGGCCTCTTGGCGGACGGCGAGGTCTCTCTGACAGTGCATCTTCCTCCAATCCCGGGTTTCGTCACCATTGTGGCACACCTCTGCCTTTTTTAACACAAACACAGCTCTGTGTGCCTCTCTCTCGAACTGGCATCCCTGGCTCCACCTTATCTCTCTCCCACTGATTGGGGCAACTCAGAGCCAGGCGTCTATCATCACAGCCTGGCCACGCCCTCCTCCTCGTCACACACTACTTGTGGGAAAGTCATAACAGCATGGCCTAATTACTCTTCTGGCCAATCTTGCGACACCTAACGCAGCTCATCCTCTCACTCTAAAACAATATATCTTACCTCTTTCACTAAAATGTTTCCAGTTGTTGAGAAAAAGTGGAGTCTTCATATTTGTTCAGCAGTGTCTGAGTTATATGGTGTAATAATGACTAATAGAATCCATCTGTGGAGTCGACCAGGACTGTAAGGAGTTCAGCTCTAATAAGGTCTTATCAGCCTTGGGATAGGACTTTTGTTTTCTCAAGAGCTGCCATGTTTTCCATTACAGACACCTTGATCATCCACACTGCCATGGAGGTCAAGGAAATGCTGTGAATTATTTCTCTTGTTGCTTGTTCTGTAGCTTCTCTGGGCCTATTTACACTTTGTCACATCATGCGTCTTGATCAGTCGGATTGGTATCTGATTAGCTATGCACATTCCATTTAAACCTGGCCACAAAATTTTGATCTGCTATATTTGCGCTTTATGCAACTAGAACTCTTGTGTTCCAAACAGTTGCAATGCAATAAGATTCCAGCAACAATGAATTATTAACGGTCCACATGGAACACAACATTATTAATCAGAGCATGTTTGATGTTAAATGTACAGTTATGATGTGCAGATGTTTTGAACTGGTGTGATAACGCAAAAATAGAAAGCAAGTGATATGGTCCTTGTTGATGTCCAACTTCAGGATATCCAACATCAGGATGCAACTTCCAACATCACCAGTTTCAATTGTGTCAGTTTGTGCATTCACTTGATGAAGCTCATCTCTGGTGGGCCATGCATAGTACATTCCTATTGGGAGGAGAAAGGTTTGCATTTGCAGTCTCAACCAGCATATACGTTTACTCAATGTGATTTGCATGTTGCATGCTTCTTAAACCACCTCCTGAGTTTGCTATCCACCTTGAATGCTTTTTGGAGGACATTTACACTTGGTCTTTTCTTTGATCTGATCTGTAAAAACGTGTGACGTAACCAAGTGTAAATACCCCATTTCCCACCGCCTTTTGCTTTCTCATGCTATTTTCAATTCTCATTCTCTCATATGAATTCATTTATTCTTTCCCTTGCTCTCTCTCTCTGCATATGTCTAAGTGGTGCTCAATCTTGCAACGATACCTCCAGATGTTTCCAATATAAGTAGTGTCAGGGAGGAGTATTGCTGGCAAATCCGTGCTTTTGACATTTAGGTAAAACGCGCTTTAAGAGGATTGCAGGGCTGTAACTCAGCATTCTGTGGGGAGGGGTGAATGGTTTGGCATGGCTTTGAAAGGGGCCCAAGGAAAGGCGGCAATGCATTTGTCTTTTTTCATCACGTTCCATGTTTCTGGTTTCCGTGATTGTGATGCGAATGATCGCTCAGGAAATGAGAGGGACCTGAATCTTTTTCACACTTGTCATCACCTTTAAAGATTTGTTCAGACAGGCCATGCATTCAGGCTGCTCACATTATTCCATTTCAGATAAAATAAGGACCAGAATGTCTGAGCAGCTTTTATCTTTGTTTCATGCAGTTAAACTGTAACACAGCAAGGCATGCAAAGAAATATAGAGGTTTAGACTGCATCCCAAGACTAAACGTTAAAATGTGATCCCAGTCTATTGTGCAAAGAAAACTAAATGTAAGCCATTTGTGAATTGACTTCTGTGAAGAGTCTAAACATTGCGGCTATGTGACACTTTCAAAACATTGCACTGTTTGAGCGACTTGTCAAATTTTGGCTCAACCAATGGCTTAATTTTAGGGCTGGACCATCTGTTCTCCAAACAATGGACGAAGGGATGGGGCTGAAATGGTCATTTGAGTGTTTGGAAAACCAAAAATTACACATTTCACTCATACAGTACATGCTTTCTTAGGATGGAAAAATTAATTATGTTAAAATATTATTCTGTGGGTATGATTTCCAAGTCAGACACGGCATGATTTTACAGATCTACCCACAAATGAGCGTTAAAGACCTTTAGGCACTATGAATTATTTATATACTTACATGTGATGGCGACCAATATCAGACATTTTCAGGTCATGATACACACACGATTCAACTCCTTCATTCAAAATTGGGTTTGACAAAATGTTATCATCAAAATACTAATGTGTTT
This sequence comes from Xyrauchen texanus, assembly GCF_025860055.1. Taxonomy (NCBI): domain Eukaryota; kingdom Metazoa; phylum Chordata; class Actinopteri; order Cypriniformes; family Catostomidae; genus Xyrauchen; species Xyrauchen texanus. Next base: position 11,495,500 of record NC_068322.1, read on the forward strand.
ACAGTCAAGAGCCAAAAAGTGTGTATTATCAAAAGGGAAACATCTAAACAGTTGTCATCTGTGTAACAGGAGACCGGCAGCCATCATCGGCATGATGTAGGATTGGCAACTTCAAAGTAATATGGCCACTTTTTTTACCCAGTGGGATATTTGTTTGTGCAGTCATTTCTTTCTGTCACAGAAATATGCACCGTCATTAGTCACTATGAAATATGAGAATAAGCATAAATCTATCTTCAGTACCTCAAGCAAGAATGAAGAAACAATGAAGTTTACTGATTGATCACAAAAGCATGGGGACTCTCTGGTTCGTGTTACACACAGTTTTTTATAGATTTGTAAATTTAGGGTTATTTCAAGGCTGGTTACACTGTCAATATCTTTAGTTTGCTGCATTTGAGCTATTGCAATGGTTGTTTCCTATCTTAATATATTGTTCTTGAAATGTCTTTGAGCAATAATTGTTTTAAAATGCACAGTGAATTTCAGACAGAAGGGGAAATAGACTTTGATACTCTCTGTGGTTCAGAGATAGCAAGGGTTTGCAATGCTTTGATGTATTCCTCAACACATACTCATGGCACTGTATAGCAAACCTCATGCTTTCTGACCTCTCATAATTACAAGCTTTATACAGGCATGAGACTTCCAATCTAACCATTTAATATAGCACATGGCAATCTTGCCTATACACATGGATTTGAGATATGTTTATTGGTTTCTCTAAAAGGGTAAATTCAGTAAAGTAGGGCACTTACTGATAATTCATGACAAAACAAATAAAAACTTCTGTCAACAATTACTCTAAAGCTGAAGATATACATAACTGTCTTAAGATATATGTTTTTGAAACATGTTATGTGCACATGACTTGCACAGTACTGTATATTGGGCAGGGGTAGTGGACCAAAATGGTGCCTTCCATTAAGAACCACTTGGTCTGATTTAGCATAAAGTTTCTGGCCCTCTTCCTGAGGTCATCCTGTGATCCTCATCTTAAGTATGCTTAACTATTTGGCATTTTTGGAATGGAACGTGAAACTGAGTGGACCACCGTAGTTGTCGTGGCGATGCAATTTTCATCCTGTTAACCCTGGAATTAGCATTGAGTCTGGAGAGAGAGAGCATTCAAATGATGTCATTCACCACATCGGATCCTCCGATTTTAACAGATTCGAACCTTTGTGTAGGTCAAGGAAAGCCATATCCTGAGCCCCTTGTGTTCAAGGCTGATGTCTGAAGATTTAACCCTGTGCATGACTGGACTGGAAAACAGGTCCTATACACTCCAACCTATATAGCAGGAAATGTAATTATGCTTTTAAAAAGTACTGAGAAACTACATTTACAGGCCTGCGTCACATTAATAATAAGTGCGAAAATAAACTGTGCAAAATATTTTAAGAATTTCTGGGAATAAAGGTTTTTGAACTAATTTACATTTATGCAATTTTCAAGATCTTGTAAACATTAGATAATACATTACAAATACATTTTTGCGATATACTTGAGATACATCTATAGTGGGTTGCTTCTTCATCTTCAGGCAATTTTAGTGCTGTGTATGTCATATAAAAAACAAAAAAGATATTTTTTTTATTTGTCCAACAGTGATGTAAATGCATGACAGGAGATTTATAAAAATAAAAAAAAATGTATCCAGTAAAGTAAATACAATTCTGACTATTTCCACCACATCTCAAATTCTGTATTGTGTTTAATAGAATTCTGTGGTGGAATTGACTGTGTTGGAAAGGACTTTTTTTTTAAAAGTTTTTTTGTACTACAATGTTTGACACTTTTGGCTTGCGGTGGTTGATTTCATAGCTAACATTAGATGCATCCTTAATATACATAATTCAAAAATATTTTTACACATTTTGCATAATTCTGCAAAATTGCAGCTTGATTGGAAATGACGGCCAATAACACTTTTCTGCTCACAAGTGATTTTTACCTTGAATTCCATTAAATCTTTGTTTTCCTCAAACATCACTTGTTCCATATTGACATCTTGAAATATATTTCATCTCAAGCATGCTCTTCACTGTCACTTTTTTCGACTTGATTGTCTAGTACCAAAGTTTGGTCTGGTGGAAATGACAACAAAACTGTGGGACAGTTGAAATACATTTTCTAACATATTTTAAAAGTATATTTCCATTGTTTAATATTGAAAGTCTGGGTCTGGGAGAAAACAGTCAAATGTGTACATAAAAGGCATTTGAAAAGTACCAAAAATAAATCGTAAAGTCCTGGTAAAATGTTTTTAAGTTAGGGTGGGATGTATTTGCTATTTGAAAGTTAATGTGACCTCCATAAAAGAAAATAAAAAAGTTGCATTTTGTTAGTTTTAATTAAAATCAACCCCTGTGACATGAGAGTGCCCTAAGTTGAAGAAACACCCAGTAATGACAATACTTTTAATGATGTACTAGTCTTTACTGATTATAACAGAAAGTGCTTGATCAGCCCTCTGTTGCTATGGTTACCCCATGAGGTGAACCCGACTTCTGTTAGCATCTATTTGGTTTATAGTGCGCTTGACTCTGGCAAATGGTTTTAACATCACGTAGATATACTGCCTTTATTTCTTGGGATGTTTTCATACACCCTCCAGGCTACGTGAAGATTTAGTTGACCTGGGAGCTGAACCGTGTGGGCAAAAGAGCCAGAGAAGTACTGGGACATGCAAACAGACATCAGACGCCATCATCTACGTCTTGTTCAAACAGACAGACAGACATAAAAAGCTTAGAGCAGTGTAGCAAGAGCTCTGGAGCCAGGAGAGTCAGATGAGGTGTGTGCACTGGCTTAATGTAAATTCAAGAGGTTATCCTGACATGAGAAAGCAGTGTGTAAGCCTAATTGGGCACAAGGAAGAAAAGATTTGCTGTGAATGTTCAGAGCAGTTGAGGGTGAGCAAGGTAAATGATTTGAAAGATGCAGGTTGGAAAATTAGGAGCAAAATGTGATTAAAAGAAAGTATATATATATATATATATATATATATATATATATATATATAAAAACACTTTTCACAATGGTCACTGCTAGTAATTTTGCCCTGGTCAGGGTTCAAGCAGAGGTAAACGGGGACAACCACAGCCGCCAGCTGAATTCTTACAGACCATCATGCCTTTAGACACACCGCTCTATCATAAATTTTTTCTGTCACTTTAATATGCAACGAGTTAACACACGAATGGAGGGAGTGTGAGTGTTTGTGTGCTTATTCATTCATGCATGTTGGTGTCTTTATGTATTACTGGTCTGTGTTCATAGCTTGAGAGTAATCAGCCTAATTATTTCATATACATTGCAAGGTGATCTTTATTATCCAAAGACATATCTTTTGTAAAAGCACAGATTATAATCATTAACAGTATTGGGACTGGGAGGAAATTAAACTTGTCTGAAAATAGCAATTGACAAAAAAGGGGGAGTTGGGGTGAAGGTCTACAGCAATAAGAGTCGGGAGGAAGGACGTAAGCGGCTGTTTATATACAGAACAATTATGACTGAACTGGCTCCTTTCTAAAGTGTATTATTTCCATATAGTGCAACATCAGCTTTATAATCCACAATCGTAAACGTCTGTTCTTCAAAATGCACATTCAATAACTTTATTTAAGCTAGAAGGAAATTAAACTCACCAGGAAAGAATAAGCTAATCATTTCCTGACTTTAATAAAAACGTTCCACTATCCAGACAAATCATGAGTCTGAAATTTATGAGCATCTGCAATGCATGCTCTTCCTTTTGAATAAAACATAAATCTTTCCCCTCGAAATTTACGACAATGAGAAATGGTACACTGGAACATTTCAGGACCTACCGGATACATGGCTGAAGGAGGCTAAGCTATACTGTAACACAGAAAGAAAAAAGGTAAGATGAACTGTCACAGAAGAATGAGGTAAAATTTATGTTAAAGGAAAGGAAAGTCGTAGTATTCATCTCATCACTTCCATCAGGCCATTTTCCGCACTTCTCAGACCGGAATATGGCCTTCAGCGTCCCAGCGTGTACGGTAACATTTTCTTGTTGTTCTGGCCAAAATATATATTTAAACATAGCCTATGCTGTTAACTGCATGGCTTGAAAGAAAATAGATTTTGAAAGAAATTTATAGTCGCCAAATAGAAAATACACTTTATTTTGCATTAAAATGTCAAAATATATTACAAAATGTGCTATAAATGCAAGAAGCAAATGTCAAAACGTTGGGATAAGGCAACAGTTTTCTATTATTACTGCAATGCATTTTTTTAAATACATTTTAGAACATATATAGATATATTAATTTATATATATATAATTAATAAACAGAGTATTTAGATCTATTTAATATATAATAAAATAATATAAATAATGCACATAAATATATTCAATAATTTAAATAAACAATTATTCAGTATATAATATATATAGGACAGTATTGTGTCATGGCTCATGTGATTTATAAGTTCGATGAGGTTTTGACTCCAGTGTGGGAAGCAGCTGCCAAAGTGTTTTGACAGCCCTGAGACAGGGAGGGCAAGACAAGGGTGGGGGATATTTGAACCTGCCTCCTTCCAGAAAAAGCCTGGTCCTCAGAAGTCCATAGCACATCAGGGAACATCCACCCAAGATGAGCAGATAGGAAAGGAGACTGATCCATCTTATCAACATCGGGTGACAGGACCTCCGGCGAGTTTGCGTTTTGCTTTGTTTCGGGAGATTTGTCTGAAGAGGGAGAATAAAGCAGTGTAAACAGGACCACAACACATATGTTGCTTGGTTAGAGAGAGAGAGAGAGAGAGAAAGAGAGAGTTAGAGAACTACAGAATATTTCAGCATAGAGACCAGGCCTCTAATAGAGATAAAGATCTAAGCACTCACGGTTCTCACGTCTGGCAGCTGAACAGACAACATGACTGATTATGTATGTGTGTGTGTGTGTGTTTTGGGGGATTTTTTTTTCATCCTCTCCATGGAGAATAGTTATAGTAAAGAGGGAAGGAGAGAGAGCCCATGAAATCATTGGCTCATATCACAATAGAGCATAAGGATGCCAGACAACTGACATATGTAAAGAAAAAAAGAGCAGACACTCCCAGTTCATTCCAAGAAATAATTCCCTCACCCTCTTGTCATTCCAGGCCCATATGGCTTTCTTTCTTTCATGGAAAAAGAAAGGAGAAAATTGTGATTGGAGCTATAAACCTTCAATCTTTGCATTCTCAGAAAAAAAGCAAAAGCCCCTAAAGTATAAAAGTGGCTTGTATCATTTTTGCACTATATTTCAAGTTTTCTGAAGTCGTATGAAAGCTTTGTGTCATGCCAAGTAGAGCTAGATCGGATGTCAAGATTTTCAGTGAATAACAACTTGTAATATAGCTAAATATAAACATATAGAGTCATATAAAGTACTTTCATGATACTACATTACTTACTGCACTTGTGTCCCTTTTGAGGCTTGAAAGCTCTTATCCCCATTCATTGTAATTGCACGGAAACATTGTAGCATGAACATTCTTCAAAATTTCTCCTTTTGTGCTCCAATTGGAAAAAGAAAATCCTATGGATTATGGAAAACATGAATTTGAGTAAATGATGACAGAATTTTCATTTTCAAGTGAATGATCTTTTTAGTCTTTTGTGAAATTCACTGGAAGTAATCTACTTTTTATCCACTCCTTCTGCTCAACCAGCCCTGGGGCACCTTGGAAGTTAATTATCCATCAGAGTCCGAGAGAGTAAAGTTTAGTGAACAAGGACATTTGCAAGTAATTCAACTGAATACAAATAATAGCCATATCCTCTTGCACAACACCTGTCGATTCTTACTGCCTAATTGCAAGTGTCCTTTCAGATCTCCTAATATTTATCCTCCAATTTATTTCCATCTTGTGTCTGTGACTAATCCACATAAGAAGGTCAATTTATAATTAATTCATCATCTCATATTACCTATAGGATGGCAGGGGACAGTATTGATTATTACTGAGTAAGACACAGAGAAAGGTCAACCTCCAATTACTCTGATGTAGCCCTGCAATCTGGAGATATTCCTTGAAGCAGAGCTTCCCCGGTGTGCTGCGAGCGATGTGCTTAAAGGGTCCTGGGACAGATTAACTTCCCACTGCAATCAATCAATCTCCTTCTGTCAGCCATGCAAATCTACAGGGGGGGGCATCCTCAACAAAAGTGTTCTTCCCACAATCCCTTGCTCTGTGGAATCAGGAGCGATAATTACAGGGTGGCTGTGTGCACAGGGCCTCTCAGAGGTCTGACCTGCTCAGGTTTTCCATTTCCAGGTTTTCCAGTTGGTTTTGCCTCAGAAACTCCAATTTGCAAACAAATTGAACATAATGGCACACTTACTTGCATAAACTTAAATGTTAATCCAAAATATGTGGGTCACATTTGCAATGGCCCCTGGACTGAAAACATAAAAATTAACAAATCTTTTGTGTACAACAACCTCAAGAAATTTGTATAAATCCTTTTTAGATTGTCATGTTGCACACGTCAGCACGACAACTACACTTAGACATAGGCTAGTTTTAAGCATTAGTGTACTGAATGACATTACAAAAACGTGATTAGCCTATTTGAAAACCATTTTTCTTGAAAAATTTGAATTTGTTATTATATTAATAAAATAAAATATAAAAAAAGTAATAATGTTTTTTTAAATAAAATTATTTTGGCAGAAGAATGTGCACGCTGTATTCGTGCATACAACGTCAGCAGTTTAAATTCAGAATCCTACTATGGTGAAGTTTTGCCTTTATTAATTAGGCCACACTGCCCAGTCACAGAAGCTACTTAATATTCAACTATTAACTAGAAATGTTGTCTATTATATTATATTATATTATATTTATAAACAATATCACACGAGCAAGAGTGCGATATGGCCCTACATCAGCACTGCTGTGATGAGGCCGCAGGCCGAGTGCCGTAATTACAGCAGTGCTGATTTAGGGTTATATAGCACGAATACGAGTGTTATATTGCTTATATAGAACAGTTCAATGAATAAGTACATTTAAAAAAATTAGGAAAAACTGAGTACGGTCATAAAAACGGATTTGTGCATGGAACTACTTTCTTACGCGACCGATCAGAATCTGCCGTTGCTGGTTCAAAACAAATGATGCGTCCAAGCCTCTGTTAGTGATTCAAAAATGTCACTTCAGAAATAGTATCACAGCTTGTGCTGTTTTGAACAAGTTATTGGATAAACAAGGATGTATGTGTATGTGTGTGTGTGTGTGTGTGTGTGAGAGAGAGAGAGAGAAAGACGCAGCGTGTATGATCCCCTGTTGCCACACCCAAGCAGAGTTGCTGTCAGATTTCTGAAGATTAACTTTCTCAGTGGAAATATAGCATCCAAGCAGGGGTATTTCTCCCTATTTCTCAGTAGCCGGTGAAAGAATCTTACACTATAGAAACCGCAATGTCCTCTGCCATTTTGAACAGTACTTTTTCCTCCTATGTGCAAACTCCAGTAAGAGGTAAGTAATGAGATTTACATTTATGCATTTGGTAGATGCTTTTTTCCAAAGCAACTTAAAGTGCATTACAGGGACAATTCCCCAGGAGCAACCTGGAGTTAGGTGCCTTGCTCAAGGACAGTGGGGATCGAACCAGCAACCTTCTGATTAACGGTTATGTGCTTTAGCCCACTACACCACCATCACCAATGAGTTGTTTAATTCATCTGTCTGTTGTGCCTCTCAGCTTTGATGAGCCATAATGCTGAAGTTGTTCGTTTAAAGCCGTTTAAAGCTATATTCTAGCTGTAGTTGTTTAGTAGGAGTAATATGAGCGATCACAGAGCGCTGCTCTATGTAAACGATGACTGACGGATTCACTTCACTTCACCAACTGCTCATATTACACGCAAATCTTTTGCCACCACCTGCTGGCTAACATATGTAATGTTACATCAAAAATACATGTAAGAGACACTCATACAGTAACTCTTAACACATATGCACTACTCTTACACTTTAGTTTAGAACATCACGCACACAAGCGGAGTAATACACACACAGTGAAGCGTCAGAGTACTGATGGTGTCAGACCATCAGAGCTCATGGAACGTCTCTCGCCCAATCAGATTTGAGGACAGGAACTAACTGTTGAATGTTATATTACATTATATTTTAATTTACTTTATACAGCTATTATTAAATAACTTTAACATTTACACTGATCATCCACAACAATAAAACCCCTGACAGGTGAATTGAATAACATTTATTATCTCATTACAATATCACCTGTCAAGGGGTGGGGGGTATATGATGCAGGAAGTCAACAGTCAGTCCTTTCATTTCATTTGTTGGAAGTAGGAAAAATGGGCAAGTGTAAGGATCTGAGTGACTTTGACAAATTTTGATAGCTAGACAACTGGGTCAGAGCATCTCCAAAACGGCAGGTCTTGTGGGGTTTTCATGGTATGCAATTGTTAGTACCTACCAAAAGTGGTCCAAGGAAGGACAACTGGTGAACCGGCAACAGGGTCATGGGTGCCCAAGGCTCACTGATGAGATGTGCCTACAATGGGCACGTGAGCATCAGCACTGGACCATGAAGGAATGGAAAAGGTGGCCTAGTCTGATGAATCACATTTTCATTTAGATCATGTGGATGGCCGGGTGTGCATGCATCGTTTACTGGGGAAGAGATGACAGCAGGATGCACTATGGGAAGAAGGCAGGCCGGCAGATGCAGTGTGATGCTCTGGGCAATGTTCTGCTGGGAAACCTTGTGTCCTGTGTCATGTGGATATCACTTTAACATGTACAACTTACCTAAAGATTGTTATAGACCACAGACACCCTTTCATGGCAACAGGCTTTCATGAACGGCCTTTCAGCAGGATAATGCACCCTGTCACACTGCAATGGTTTGAGGAACATGACAAAGAGTTAAAGGTGATGACTTGGCTTAAAAATTCTCCAGATCTCAATCCGGTTGAGTATCTATGGGATGTGCTGGACCAACAATTCCGATCTATGGATATCTCACCTCGCAACCTACAGGACTTGAAGGGTCTGCTGCGAACATTTTGTTGCCAGATACCACAGGACACCTTCAGAGGTCTTGTAGAGTCCATGCCTTGATGGGTGAGATCTCTTTTGGTGGCACAAGGGGGACATACATGATATTAGGCAGGGGGTTTTAATGTTGTGGCTGATCGGTGTAAATTGAATATGTGTTATAAATATTGTATAAATATTTATGGATCAATATAATTGTATTTTTAGAAGGTTGATGCAAGCATCAAATTATCACAGTTTTTACATATTGATATTGCACTCAGAACATTTTGGAAATCTGTTTAATATTAAAAGAGTTAATTTATAAGCAAATAAAAAAATATTGAACAATTAATTATTTTAATCATGTAGGTTAAAAAATTATTAATTCAAAAGTAAAATGACTGATGAAACCACAAACTGAACTGGTAAATTTCACCTAGAATTTCATTTAATAGCTATAAAATCCAGATCCAGACATTCTGACATTTCTATAATAGATTGTAAAACAGCATCTCATATGTAAATATATGTTATTTATTTTATATATTTTTTTCTCCAGTTCTAATCAAATTATTTCTGTCTATTTTCAATATTTCTTTTGTCTTTAACTGTCTATAAGAAGGATCTCCTGCATATGGAATGTTGCATGTTGTACAGCCTTGTTGCAACCTCAGTATGGATCTCCTCTTGAACAGCTGCCGCTTAGTAAGTAATGTTGCCTCCGTAGGTACACATTTGCAACTGTCTCCCAAGTCGGCCAAATTAAAGACTAAAAATTAATTCAGATGCACAAATGCCTTTGCTGGGTTTAAGCATGTTTAAAGAGTTGACAACCTTTTACAAGGTTAGAGCAGATAAGACATCCACACAGGGGAATTTGCTGCACATTATGCAAATGAGTACATTAAAGAGAGTGGCTTACACTGTACAGACATGTAATGGAGCCAGTTAATGCCATTCTGTTCCTTAAGGACAGACGCATCACCTAATCCGCATTAATTGACATTGATCATATCTGGTGTTTTTGTGCAAAGCTGCCAGCTTTCAAACTGAATTCATTATAACCTGAGGAACCAGAGAGAAGTGTTTGTGTATGATAAACAGTTCAGAATAAAATGTCATTATTTACTCAAAGGCTTACAAACAGTATGTGAAATACAGAAATCACAAAGTTACATAGGGTCTCATACACTTATACATTACAAGGCATTTCAACTCAATATTGTTTTTAACCAGTACGTTCTTTCATCGTCTTGTGTTCGAGATCCACTTATGGGAATGATTTCTGTACCTGACCTCTGCAGAAGCATCCAATTGCACCAAGTCACCAGACAGAACTATGTGTCGTTTGCCAAGTAAGGCCCGCCCCTTACCTGGGTGCATACAAGGACCTGCTGGCCTGCTGTTCCTCAGTTGACATTCGCTTCTCGCAACCTGTTTTTCACTCTCAGCTCAATTGGATTATTGGACATTCACTATTTGTCTACAGGAGGAAACATTGTTAAGATCAGCCTCCACCAGATGTGACTGTCTTGCTTCAGCCAGGTAGGCTGTGTTTTATTTGCTTCAAGCCGCCCTCACTCGCTTCCTACTACTCAGGCTCCCTGCCTTTCTCCCTCACCTTTTTCCCCTGATCAACGGCTGCCTGCCTTTCTCCCTCACCTTTTTCCCCTGATCCATAGCTGCCTGCCTTTCTACCTCAACTTTTTCCCCTGATCCATGGCTGCCCGCCACGGATATTACTGAGTTTTTCTCTACTATGGTGCTTTCAAAACCCACGGCTACCCCCGGGGACAACCAGTCGCATGCCTGCTCGGCCGCATGTGGCACCCTCATCCTTTCTGTGTCATTTGCATGGGATCGGAGGAGGCTCTAGAATTCCCAGGATATAATTTTATTTTTTTAAACTCTGGCGTCGGAGGCTAAAGGTGGCTGCTACAGGGTGCGCCGACCTTGAACTTTCCAACTCTGATGGGGGAAACATGACGATGACAGGCTCCTGGGGGCCTCCCGGGGTGCAGCCTCTCTCAGCTGGGATGAACCAAGCAGCCCTGCATTCCCCAAGGTAATTTTCTCGGGTGATCCCTCGTTTTAAAATGAGCCAACTGGTTCTGGTCACGAGGACGATGCGGCCTTCTCGAGGGTTTGGAGGATAAGGAGGTCATCCCATATTACCTGACTCCCCAGGCTAGTACCCCTGCAGTCTCATCGAATTTTGTTAGTGAGCAGCCGCTCGCCTCAATTTCGCATGGCCGGCCTTACAAAATTGACCAAGAGAGGGATGTGTATGACAGGAAACTCCTGCTACCCCCTCCTGGCCTGAAGAAACAACTCCTCCCTGTTTTCCCTGTGTGGGCTAAGCACATGAGGCATTGTTGGGAGGACCGCTTGACCTCAAACACAGTCTGACAGGCCTCTAAGTTAAGAATATGTCGGCTCTCGGCATGGGTAACCCCCCTGCCATCGAGCTCTCAATCGCCAGACACTTTAACCCCTCCCAAGGTGTCCTCCTTGCACCCCGAAGCATGCACTCCCCTGCAAAATGGACAATTTCTCCACCTCCATTCACCAGGTGTCTTATAAAGCCTCGCCCTCCTCTTTGCATACCAGGCTGTACTCCTGGTCGACATGGGGCATCAGTTAGAGAAAGGGTCTCCCTCGCCCTCTCTTTAGAAGGAGATTGTTACGGTGGACGATATTGTCCTCCGTAATGCCCGTCAGTCTGTCCAAGCCTGCAGCGTCCTATGGCTCTTTTGGTGGTTGGAGAATGCGTGCTCTGGCTTAATCTATCAGGCATCCTTGTCAGTGAGAAGCGGAGGATTGTGGGTGCCCCGGTATAGCCTGGTCAGGATCTTTTTGGCCCTGCTATCACTATGATGCAACAGAAAAAGAATAAGAAAAAGATAAGAAAAAGGAGGATGAAGCATTCAAATTATGCCTTCCTAGGAAAGCGGTACTGAGACAGGTGCTGTCACCCAACTCCCCTGCCACGGGGTGTCATTTCCAACATTCAGGCAAGGCAAAAGCCTGCAGCAAACTGCTTCCTCAGCAGAGGAATTCCCTCTGAACGTATTTCGGTGCGGCCATGGCCTGATGCACGGCCACAGGGGGCATTGATTCCACGTTCTTGGGCCGCCAGTCCCCTGGACTCCAGTTCTGACCTCCTAGTTCACCCGTTCAAAAAAAGGAGGCTTTCTCTCGGTACAGCACCCTTTCTCACTCAATTATTCAGAATGACTGGTTCACATCAGTTGATCTGAAAGATGCCTTTTTCCATATAAGCATATATTCACTGCACAGGACATTTCTTCATTTTGCATATCAAGGCATATGTTACAAATTCACAGTCCTTCGTTTCGGTCTCTCGCTTAGTCTGAGGGTGGTCTATGTTCGGAGGTGGATTTAGCCCTGCTGTGAATAATGGGTCTATAGATCATAACATATATAGACTTGTTCGCTGCAACAACACCACAGCAGTGGCACAAATCAATCGCCAAGGAGCCATGCTCTCTCCCAAGCTTCACACTCTAGCTCACCGGCTTTTAGAATGGAGCAGGCGGTTATTCCTGTTGTTATGTGTGACCCATGTTCCATGCATTCTGAACAGGGGCGCAGACCCCACTCTGTGGAGACTAGCGCCTCAACCCTCAGATAGTGAGCACGCTGTGGGAGAGATTCGGTCAGGCAACCATAGATCACTTCGCCTCGTGTGAAAACACCCATTGTCCTATGCTCTTCTCGCTAAAGGACGAGGATATGCCCCCTGGCCTTTGCAACTGCTAAACGTGTCAGTGATTTGCATGCACTCTCTGTTCATTCCTCGTGCACTAAATTCTCTCTTAGTGGGGATAAGGTTTTTCTTAGGCCCAACCCAGCCATCATGCCTAAATGCTGCCCAGCGTTCTCCTGTGAGGTAATGGAGCTATTGACTTTTCACCCTCCTCCTTTCTCCTCTGCAGAGGATCAGAGGCTGAATCCTGAAGTGTCCTGTATGTGCCCATCGGGTGTACATGGATAGGACCAGTACTTGTTGGAAGAGAGATCAGCTCTTCATATCTTGGGCTCCCCCTCACACTGGGAATCCCATTTCTAAGCAACGTCTCTCTCATTGGCTTGTGGAAGCTAAAATTTTGGTATATGAATCCAGGGGAGTGCAGCATCCAGGAGGCCTCAGAGCTCACTCCACGAAGGACATGGATGCCTATTGGGCTCTCTTTACGGGAGTCTCATTGCAGGAAATCTGTTCTGCTGCCAGCTGGGCTTCTCCCCACACATTTGTTCGTTACTAATGGCTGGATGTTACCAGGATCCCGGTAGCTCATTCTGTCCTGGGGTGGGCTCTTCATAGCCTCTTCCACATAAGCTCTTTTTCTTTTTTTTTTAAAAAAAAGGAAAGGGAAAAGGGGTTTGGGCCGTCAGGCTCTGCACACTCTTGTCACCAAGGATTTAGAATCCTGCCCGGGAGCCATCTTCGCTTTACATGTTTGTGCCACTAACATGTTGTTCACGCTTCTGCCTGTGTACCATTCTCATTTCTGTGCTTCAGGGCTATCAGGTACATGATTATGGGACCGTCCATATCTCCCATAGGTGGATCTCGAACACAAAATGATGAAAGACAACAACAGGTTACTATTTGTAACCATGTTTCTCTGAAACATCGAGTGGAGAGATCCTCCAAGCTTTCCCTGCTTGCTGCGTGAGAAGCGAATATACTTACTGAGGTACAGCAGTACGTGCAGGTCCTTATATCGACCCAGGTAAGGGGCAGGCCTTACCTGGCATAGAACACACGCTTCTGTATGGATGCCCTTCCCATAGGTGGATCTCTCCGCTTGATGTTTCAGAGAATCGGGGTTACAAATAGTAACCTATTATTTTTATTTCCTCTTTGGAACACAAAAGATCATAAATGTTAGGCTCTGTTGCCATTCACTTTTATTGTATGGAAAAAAGATGCCATAGAATTGACCTGTGACTGAAATTTACATTCTCCATTTTATTTCCATGAAACACAGTTATACAGGTTTGTAACACATGAGGGTGAGTTACTTACCAATTTACAAATTAAAATTTTTGGGTGAACAACCCTTTTAAAACTTAAGACAGACAGACTAGGGCTGGAGGGATGTTAGTACAGTGTTTGTGATGTTAATAAGTTCAGAGAAACATGCCAGAGTGCATTCCGGGAACAAAACCCAGGTACACCACCACAAAGCTTTGATGGGTTTGTTTAATTAAAGACAGATTCTCTTTAATGTATCTTTAAATAACTGACCTTTGATTTACATCTTACTTGGAATGGAAGCCTGGAGCCAAAATGAATCGTGTGAGTGGAGTTTGATCTCTGATCACAGATGTAGCTGTATGTTCTTAGAGGCCAAAAATGAGAAACATGCTGCCATTATCATTTGGCTCAGCACTGGACAAATTGCTATGCTGTTGTGGCATGTGCTTCCTCCAGTCACTAATATATGGCTGTGAGTTTGCAAGTAAAATAAAGTGTTATCCAGATTGTTTGGGAAGACAAACTGAAAATATACATGGATACTTGCAGTAGTGTGTATTGGCTAATAGGCTTATATAGAATGTACATTTGGGTCCAAAAGTCAGCTAGTGAAAATGCTTCTATTTTGCATTATTTTCGAATTAAATGTAAAATAAAATAAAAACAATTGCAAATAATATGAGCTCTATAACAATTTGTTTAATTGAAATGTAATATTTAATTAATTTTAAAAACCTAATGTATGTTATCCCAGCATGATATTAGAATGTTCCAAAGAGCATCTATCTATCTATCTATCTATCTATCTATCTATCTATCTATCTATCTATCTATCTATCTATCTATCTATCTATCTATCTATCTATCTATCTATCTATATTTCTGTCTGTCTGTCTGTCTGTCTGTCTGTCTGCTGTATCTGTCTTTCTGTCTGTCGGTCCGTCCGAAAATTTGAAATTGATGCTCCATTGCCATCCTTAATCCCCTAATCTCTTTTCATTACTGATGTCTGCCATCCAGAGCATTTTGGGGAGAAAAAAAAAAAAGCAGATTTTGAACAAAAGAAATACTGATTATTCAGTTAACTTGCAGCTCTTGGATGCACAGACAAGTGTCTGCTTTGAAATCCATTCTTTCTTTCACTTCAGCTCATAATGGGGCCTGGCCCACAGCCCCTATTAAAGCAACAGTAATAGTGTGCTAATGACAGATCCATGAAGCTGCTTTTGTGTAAACCCACAAGTCCATTCGCACGCACTACAAGGGAAAGTGTTGATCATTAAATCACTATCACATGCTAATTTAGGCGCATTTCTGCAAATCCGCAAATGGCGAACACAATCTGACCCATTGTATGGCAGTTTAAAGGCCCTTCAGCTGAGCTTGTGGGTGAGTCACTCTGACACTATTGCACAAGCCCACCCTGAAAGGGGGAGGGGGGGGGGGGTCACATCACTTTTACACAAGTTTTTTTGTGACAAGTTAAAAACCATGCTGAAAAAAACTGTCAACCAGGATATCAGCCTTAGTCACCATTCACTTACATGTAGAAAAAGATGCAATGAAAGTGAATGGTGACTGAAGCTAACATATTACTTTTGTGTCCCACAGAAGAAAGAAAGGAATATGGATTTGGAACAACATGATGTCTAGTAAATGATGACATTTTTGGGTAAACTTTAAATGGCATGACTTAATTTGTTAACCAGCATCAGCAGAAAAAAACGTGCCGGTCTTTAAGATTTGCACCAAACCAGCATCCACCAGCCTAGACCATTTGGAGGAATTACATGCTAGCTGAGCTGGTCTTTTCAGAAGGGAAGCCTTAAAAAAAACACACACACACACACTAAACCTCACATTGTATAAACAGATTTTTTCCCCGCAAAAAGTTCACCTTATGTAACGCCTGTAAGCATCTTTTAATTACCCTGTCTATACTTCTTAATGACAGTCATCTAAAATCATTTGCCCACATGTGTTTAATCCACTGCATCCAAAATAATTACTCAATCTTCCCTATCTAAATTAAACACAGGCTTGCTTGCAATATAAATTAAGATCTAATTAATCAAATTTCCCAATATATATATATATATTTTAAAATAATGAAAAAAAACTTGTTCAAATGAAAAGTTACTGATATGTTTAGACTTTTCTGAAGCACATGCTGTTGATCACCTGGTTTATTGTGGTTTGTAAACTGATTTGGAAGGCATGGCTTTAATTGTGGGTCTCAGCATAAAATGCATACAAACTTCAGTCCAGCCACAGATCATAAACAGGAGGGCCGAACTCATTAGCTTGTGGAGAGGTTTTTATGAGAATGTTGCATTGAAGCACTTAGGCTTTAAGCCCCTCTCTGCTCGCATTTGTGAGAGGAAAATGTAAGATGCGTTATGTGGCCTCATTAAACAATGATTACTGTCCATAGATACCCCGCAATTAAAAGGAAATGAGGAATAATTCAGC
Source organism: Xyrauchen texanus (assembly GCF_025860055.1). Classification (NCBI taxonomy): domain Eukaryota; kingdom Metazoa; phylum Chordata; class Actinopteri; order Cypriniformes; family Catostomidae; genus Xyrauchen; species Xyrauchen texanus. The sequence goes on from NC_068322.1 coordinate 11,512,025, forward strand.
CAAAATGAAAATTCCGTCATCGGTTACTGACCCTCATGTTGTTCCGTACGGCTTTCTTTCTTCTGTGGAACACAAAATAAGATTTCTTATTTACGTTGCACCATATAATGAAAACATTTAGTGACAGGACTGTAAAGAGCCAAAAAGAATTCAATAGCATAATTAGAGTAGTCCAGACCACTGGTGCACTATATTCCAAGTTCATCTGAAGTCATAAAATAGCTTTCTGTGAGTAACAGATCAAATTTATAGGAGTAATTCACCCAACAATCTATATTTTCTCTTCATTTACTCACCCTCATTCCATCTCAAACTCGTATGTGACCTTCAAACCTAACATGAACCCACCAATGTTCTTCACAAAAAGCTTTTGTTTGGCTTTAGAAGATCTATAGTGCACTAGTTGTACGAACTACTTTTTAGGTTGTTTTATGATGTTTTATAGCAGCATGAACATTTCCTTTTGTGTTCCATGGAAGAAAGAAATTCCTTTGGATTTGAAATGCCATGACGGTAATGCTCTCAGTGTATTTACTAGCAAAAAAACTTTATCTCTTCTGCGGATACGCACTCCGTCTTTTCACTTTTCAAGTTTATCTGTGTATCTTGCACAAAGCATTCCCCTTCCTCAGCTGTTCTCCTCAGGGATCCATTCCAATCTTTTTTCAAAGAGATCTCATCGTTGTGTGAGCGGCGGCAGTGCTGCTTCAAACACGCCCCTGGTCATAAGATCACAGGCTGATTGTGTTGATGGGCATGTGAGCAAATTCACATGCACCAGGACCTTGTGCTGTCCTGCAGAACAACAAAGTGGCGGTGTGGGAATGTGGGCCATTTAATCCACTCTCAGCCCCTCTGCTTTTGCATAAATTGTCAATGCATCGATCCAGGCAGATATAGAGCGTTAGGCTTTGTATTGAACTAAGGCCTGCTGCACTGGCTGAACACGGAGCTCAATGATAATGATCTCTCTGTTGTTTGTGCTTCATGTCAAAGAGAGACAATATTATGCTGTATGTCAATATGTCAGATAATATTAAGAAGAGAAAAAAAATTGTTTTTCAAAAGCCCAAATCTTCCAGACGATATAATCTAATGTTCATTCAATCATACAAAGAGATCTTGTCACGTTTTAGTCTACATTACACGCTGCTAAATTTCAAGCCTGTTACAAGCCTGCTAGTGAAAATGCTACCATTTAGCACTTTTCAAATTGAATAACTTACATGATTTGAGAATGCCTCAAAGAGTATATTGTGTACTTCAGTGAGTCAAGGTAACCAGTCATTTGGCATCAGAACTTCTCTTTGTTTTAAATTAGATTTTGAATCCCAGATTTCCAGTGTGGTCTCAGTCAGATCCATGCTCCATGGTATTTACATGGTACTTCCAAAAATGCATACTTCTAACATGGGACATGTCCATAAAACATGGTATTTCCATGATTAAAAACAAACAAACAAACAAACAAACAAACAAACAAACAACATGGTAGTACCATAATGTGGGGTACAGAAGACTCCCGTCTTCAGATTCCCATCTTGCCACTTGTAAGTATGTCATTGGTAAAACGACGTACTGTTTTCACACAATGTTTATATGGCTGTAGTAAAGAATGCGAAAGACCACAGCGCTCTGTCATTGTCTGTCAATGTTTCATCAGTTAGAAGGATTTCCCCCTATATAACAGCTCAATAATCATTTGAGGTCCGTCCACATCCCAGAAGATAACAATCTCTGCTAAGAGCTGCACTGTGGCAGACCCTCAGCTGAGATTTAATTACTTCTTTAGTTAAATGTACTTATAGAGGGCAATTCGTTTTTCTTCTGTTTGGAGTGGTCGTCAAGCAGGAGATTCAAAGATGGAGATAATCATTCAAGCAAAAGAGAACACTTTGTTTCTGTGGCTGGCTGCATTGGAGACTAAATTTAGACCAAGCTTTTAATACTGGACTGAGGTGATAAAAAAAGCTAAAAGGAATAAAAGAGTATTTATAATTATACTTTCCCCTAAATTGCTGCCTTTCCAAAGAACATTGTTCCATTGGTGAGGCAATTTTGATAACAGCAAGAGATGAAAAAAACACATCCTGTCAGCTCACCGTGGCAGTCCTAACTGTACTCTGCAAAAACGTATTTATTAGTCACTAGCATATATAAAAAAAAATGTTTCCAGTAAAATATCTAAACATCTTTAAAACTAGATTAATGTACTTGAGGAGCAAACTTGTGTAAGATAATGAGACTTTTTTTCAAAGAATATACAGTATCTGATTCTGATCTTGAATTGCTTATTTTTGGACCCCATTGGCAAATAGTGTTTTCGTCTTTCAAATATAACCCTCACTAATTTAGTTTAAATTATGCTTACTTGATTCTAGATGAATTCTCTGAAAGCAAGTCTTAATATATTGTGCAATTTTACTGTAAGTACATTTATATATATATAAAAGTTACAATTAAATTAAAGCATTTTTATCATAATGTTGATTACCACAAAAATGAATTTCGTCTCATCCCTCTTTTTCTTAAAAAAAGCTCAAATCAAGGTTACAGTGAGGCATTTACAATGGAAGTGAATGGGGCAATGTTTTGGTGGGTTTAAAGGCAGAAATGTGAAGCTTATTTTATAAAAGCACTAACATGAATTCTTCTGTTAAATCATGGTTTTAGGTTTTATGGCATTACATCTTCATGCCAACAAAGTTGTAAAATTGGATATAAGTTTACAGAAAAAAAGGTTAGTAAGAAATTTTATTACTATACTTTAAAATAATTTCAGCACAAATATTGTCTATATCTTGTGTCTATACTTTGAAATGTTTTAAAACTTACTGACTGTGCCCATTCACTTCTTAAGTACCTTATTGTAAGAAAATGAATCATGGTTACTCTGATAGAGGGAACAAGACGTTGTGTCGATGTAATGACTCTAGGGGTCGCTCTTGAGAGCCCTGAACACCTCCATTCTTTGAGAAAAGGCCAATGAGAATTGACGAGTGGAATTTGCATGCCACTCCCCCGGACATACCTGTATAAAAGGAGCCGGAATCACAATAAATTTTTTTGGTCAGCAACATTTTGCCCAAAAATTCTGTCGATTTAACTTGCATTGAACCTGGAATATTCGTGTAAGGATGTTTAGATATTTGTTCTGGAAACATGACAAAAAACAAAATATGTATATGATTTTTTGCACTCTCAGAGGTAGAATTAAATATTGGCCCACATGACTAATAAGATCACAGCTCACAAAATGATTAAAATGCTGCCTTACTGTATGTAGAGATATATCTGGCCTTTACATATGAGTTCATATCATGGGACGACAGTTTTGGCGTTGACCTCATAAGACTCATTGACCTCATGTATAAGGATTTGATGTCAGTGGTTCAGAGTTTTATTTCTCTTCCTTTCCTTCCAAACTCCTTTTAATTCAGACAAAGAGCCAAGCCAAACAGTCTTACAGTTCAGCAGAACAGTGAAAGGTATCATGTGGCTCCAAAATATAGTCTATAAATTTGATCTATATGACTGCTCTTTAATTATACCAGACAAGCTTTAAATTACCCTCATGTCAACCTGTTAGCACCTGATCCAATTCAGAGGTGGAGACTAGCACCAACGATAATGAGTATCATTTTATCTGTCTCCACACATCAAACGTGATTTAAAATGTATCACTTTTTTTGTCATGTGTGGGTTTTGTAGCGTTGAGGAAATTAACATGACTCGCAGTCTCGTTTGAGAGATTGAAGGGCCACTCACTCTGAACGTGTTTCTGTATCTGTCTGTGCGTTTGTTTTCTTTATTTTACTATGGAAACATGAACTAGACGGAAGTCTACAACAGTTGCAGTCTACGACATCTTGCTGTTTTTCACGTCATATAAAAATAACGTCAACTCTTAAAAACGCATCTCTAAAGACCTGCATTCTTTAACGCAAGAACATGTTTGGGCCCTTAGGATGCTTTTACACTATCGCTTTTTGACAGCAAAGCTTGTTTTTGGTTGGGGGGTGTTGAGAAGGACATAATCAAACTCGGGTTTGGACCAAGTAATCAAACCAAGTGTAAAACCAATCTTATTTTTAATAAAAGGGACATTGACCTTGAGAAAGAGAAAAACATTCAGGACGATCCCTGATGGATATTGTTTTCTGTACACTTGTTTGTAGTCTCTTCCTCTTTCTGGAACACCCAGTAGAGGTTATTTGTACTATTTACCTGCTCTGTGAGAATCAATAAGGTGGCAACAAAAGGATAATACTTTGACCGCAGCCACTCAGAGGAGAATTGCAGCGTAAAGCTGATAGTGGCTCAACAATAGAGCTAGATGAGCATTCTCTTTAGTGGTAAAAGGGACCAGTCACAGAAAGGACAAATCTTATCAGCTGATACATCTGTAGTGAAACTGCTTTCTTCATGTGTGGCCCAGATATGTGTTTATCCACTGTCTCTGTCTTGTTTTGTACTTTAATCTATAATCTCTGTGGCAGAGAATGTGATGTGGATGCACTTGAGAAATAACCAGCACATAATTTTGCTTTTATCTTGCAGTTGTCAGCTAATCAAATCATCCAGGACAACATATTTAATAAGTGGCATTAAGACATTCTGGGAGTAACAGTCAATTTTACTGCTTTCAATAAGTTTTATGGTAAATGGTAAATGGTCTGCACTTATATAGCACTTTTTTATTAACCTTAGAGGTTACCAAAGCGCTTTACACTGTGTCCCAATCACCCATTCACACTCACATTCACACACCAATGGCGGCCATTTATGCCATGAATTAAGTTTTTTTAGGCCACACAACCTCACTACATAGTTTGAAATCCTTTTTAGAAATGTTATAGAATGTTACCATATTAAAAAATGAGTCCTTTTTTATTGCAGGTTTGGTTATTGGCAATAGTTAAGAGTTTTCAAAGATAATAATTAAAATCAATAGAATATTGATTAGAATTAACATTAGCTGATTAATCCTTCAAATCAATAATCATCAAAGATAATTATCAAAGTCAATAGAATAGTAATAAGAATTAATATTGCAGGTGGCACCACCCTGGAATCAGGGACTAATAACGAGACATATAATACAGTGTAACAGTATCAATATAGGATTGTTCTCTAAGAAAAGTAATTCAAAAGGTAAACAATGAAGGCTTGAATCCAAGCATTGACATCCTCTGCCATCCTTTGACACAGGTGCATGCAGAACTATACCAAAACACTTCTCTTTAAATTATAACACATTTTATTGATGCAGTAATATAAATGAATTATCAATACAATGCAGTCGATAAACTTCCAACTTCCAACTACAAACTAAACAGTAACATGATTAGATATGGTAACAAATAAGTCTATAATACATGAGAGGAATGTATGTATGTGTGTGTGTGTGTGTGTGTGTACGGAGACAAGGAGGGCACAAAATGGCGGACGTGGCTCTCATGGAGTGTACGTCACATGAGGTTTCCGGCCAGAGAATGTGGCTGTGAATGTGGGCGGAGAGACTGGTTAATGGCGTCTACCCATTCAATGCGTGTCTCCGCTGGTACGATAACTTAGGGTCAAAGCGGGCTCTATCGCCAAGTTATCTGTTTGTCAAATGTGTGTGCGGGTATGTTTTTTGAGGGGTCATGTATAGAACTAGAGAGAGAATAGAGAGTGATAGCACCGAAGCCGGTTTTAGCAATTGTGGGAGAGAAGGCAACTGTTATTTTATCACACAGAGACGCGGTTGACGGATTACAAGTCATTGGTTCTTAAATGGATAAACTCATAGTGCTGGTCTCTCTCACAATGGTGGAAATGCACAAACAGTTCATCGTGGTTGGACGACAACACAGCAAATCTCATTTGTGTCAACAGTAAGTTACAGTTATTCCTTGAGTATTATTAGTAGCAATGAGCGGACTCGGCGGTCCGTAAACTGTACACGCAATAGCCTTGATACACACAAATAACACTCTATAATAATCTGTCTCTGCCCAGACGTAAACCTCTGTTTACGTGGTTAGAATGTGTTTTAGTCCGTCGTTTGACTCGGTTCCTCGAAGCTCAGGTGATGACGGGAGGCTGTTTCCCTACTCTGTTGGTGGCCGGTATGTCGGCTGATTCTCTGCGGGCTGGCGGAGAAATCAGCAAAGTCGACTCGGTTGAATAGGGAAGAGAAATCTTGCTCAGTGTTCGTCTTTGGATCCGTTAGCTTGCTCAGTGGAACACAGAGAAATCTCAGCTCGTCCATTGATATTGAGATTGTATGACCAAGGTTCAGGTACGTACGTTACTTCCTTTGGCAACAAGGTTACAGCTGGGAGCCGCAGGGCAGCAACTAGACGAGGCACATACTGTCGTTAGAAGCAAAGCGTCAAAGGCATTTCCGGGTTTATACTCTCGATGACGTCATAGTTGTGGGACACGTTCTGTTGTGCATTTCATCCAATAGGAGTTGAGAGTTCGATCCTTCAGATTTTCACACATAGGTGTAAAGTGAGCAAGGCTTCATGGGATCTGTAATCAGTTTGGGACACCCTTTGTTTGATTTTGGCACCGTTGTTGTTGCTGTGAGTTTTTTAGTGTTCCTACAGGCCGCAATCAGGCTTTATTACTGTATGTAGGCCTGTCTTTGTCTCTTATCTGAGTACAACAAGAGTTTATATAGGGTACTTACAGTCTTGCACAATGTACTTTGTACACTGACTCCTCTGACATCTTTTCTGCCCACATTCCCTGAGATCTGGAGCATGAGAGATGCATTGCAGCAAAAACAGTATCCTCCTGCCAAAAGGACATCAGGTCAGATCCTTCCCAGTGCCTGTCAGGCTGATCCAGGAGGGTTTTCTTGGGCTAATGTATGTCATCAACTGCAGCTCAACAGCCTGTTTTAGAGCAACATATGTGCACAGAATTTGGCCTGTAGTATGAGCCGATTTTAGGCATGAGTATGAATCTGAAAGGTGTCATTTGTTTTAATGTTGAAATACTTTCTACTATCCAAGCTTTATAATCAGGGACAACTATAGGCAATCCATTGGTTTAAATTAGAACACTGTGAGTCTGTGGTGGTATCACAACATTGCTCTGTTTATTTGAGAAAGTGATGGAGAAGAGAACAGGGTTATGAAAGCTAGTAGACTGCACTGCAGGGCTTTCTGGATATCTTTTCATTGTCAGTGATGGATGAAAGTATCTTCTGCTAAGGACTGATGGTTGTAGAGTGGAGCTGAGAGACATTTATTATTCCCTGATCCTGTTAAAGTCTCCATCCCAGCTGTTCCTTTATTCCACCGGTCCTGTATTCTCTAACCCCTGAACCCCAAACTCACATCAGCCCAAATGACAGCATCACACACAGTCTGTTATAGTTAAAGGAATATTCAGGGTTCAATACAAGTTAAGCTAAATCAACAGCATTTGTAGCATAATGTTGATTAGGCCTACTACAAAAATTTATTTGGACTCGTCCCTCCTTTTCTCACTTACAATGGAAGTGAATGGGGCCAATGTTTGGAATGTTTAAAAGCAGAAATGTGAAATGTATAAATTTATATAACTTACATTAATTCTTCTGTTAAAATTAATGTATTCTTTTAGCTGTAAAGTTGTTTAAATGGGAATTTTATGTAATTTTACAAAACAATCTGGTTGACATTACGGCAACGTATTGTAAAATTGGCTATATCTTTACACAGAAAAGGTTAGTAAGTGATTTTATCACAATAATCATGTTAACACACATATTATTTGTCTTCTGACAATACATTTGAAAAAGTGACTATTTTAATGTCCAAAAATTCATAGTTCTGAATTTAAACCATCCAAAAATTTGCCCCATTCACTTTCATTGTAAGTGCCTCACTGTAATACAGATTTTTTTACTTTTTGGACACTGATTGCTCTCTTACATGGACTCATATGAACTGTGCTTTGCTTAATTTTGTGGTACATTTGATGATAAATTTTTTTATGGGGTTTCTGCCTTTTTGTTTGTACACAAAAACTGCTACTGTTATTATTCACTTGTGTTTTAAAAGGAAAGCAGTGTTGTAGGACCCCCTTTATTTATAATAGCTGCTTTTGGGTACATACTATTCACCTTATTCAGCCCGTTCCTTTTCCGTACTGGCCTCTTCACCTTATTCAGCCCCATATACACTGATCAGCCACAACATCAAAACCAATGACAGGTGAAGTGAATAACATTTATTATCTCGTTACAATGGCACCTGTCAAGGGGTGGGATATATTAAGCAGCAAGTGAACAGTCAGTTCTTGAATTTCATGTGTTGGAAGCAGGACAAATGGGCAAGCGTAAGGATCTGAGGGACTTTGGCAAGTGCCAAATTGTGATGGCTAGATGATTTGGTCAGTGTATCTCCAAAATGGCAGGTCTTGTGGAAGAACAACCAGTGAACTGGCGACAGGGTTATGGGCACCAAGGCTCATTGATGGGCATGGGGAGCGAAGGCTAGCCAATCTGGTCCGATCCCATAGAAGAGCTACTATAGCACAAATTGCTGAAAAACTTAATGCTGGGCATGATAGAAAAGTTTCGGAACACAAAGTGCATTGCAGCCTGCTGCGTATGGGGCTGTGTAGCCGAAGACCGGTCAGAGTGCCCATGCTGACTCCTGTCCACCGCCAAAAGGGCCTACAATGGGCATGTGAGCATCAGAACTGGACCATGGAGAAATGGAAGAAAGTTGCTTGGTCTGAAGAATCACGTTTTCTTTTAGATCATGTGGATGGGCGTGTGCATGTGCATTGTTTACCTGGGGGAGAGATGGCAGTAGGATGCACCATGGGAAGAAGGCAGGCTGGTGGAGGCAGTGTGATGCTCTGGGCAATGTTCGGCTTGGAAACCTTGGGTTACCACATACCACTTACCTAAAGATTGTTACAGACCATATACAGTACACCCCTTTATTGCAACTGTATTCCCTGATGGCAGTGGCCTCTTCCAGCAGGATAATGCATCCTGCAAAAATTGTTCAGGAATGGTTTGAGGAACATGACAAAGAGTTCAAGGTGTTGATTTGGCCTCAAAGTTCCTCAGATCTCAGTCTAATTGAGCATCTATGGGATGTGCTGGACCAACAAATCTGATCCATGAAGGCCCCACCTCGCAACTAACTTACTACAGGACTTAAAGAATCTACTGCTAACGTTGTGGTGCCAAATACCACAGGACACCTTCAGAGGTCTTGTGGAGTCCATGCCTCGACAGGTCAGAGCTGTTTTGGCAGCACGAGGGGGACCTACATGATATTAGGCAGGTGATTTTAATGTTGTGGCTGATCAGTTTATATATATATGTGTATGTGTGTGTGTGTGTGGGCATGTTTATGTGGTTTATGAGGACAATTCTTTAGGTTACAAACTGGTAATTACAAGGGTATTATGCTATAAGTGTGATTTATGAGGACATTTATAGTGTCCCCTTAATTTAAATAGCTTAAAAAACATATTAAACAATGTTTTATTGAAAATGTAAAAATTCAGAACATTTTTTGTGAGGGTTAGGTTTAGGTGTGGGTTTAGGTTTAGGGGATATAATCTATTGTTCATACAGTATAACAATCATTATGTCTATGGAAATTCATCATAATGATAGGTAGACCAACATGTGTGTGTGTTTGTATAAAAGCATAGTATCACCCCGTCCCGGATTAAGACTAAAAAAATCTGTTTACTTTAACAATAACGCCATGGGTGAATGAGAAGATGTTCAGAAGTGTCATACAGAGATATTTTTAATGACATTGTGTTGTCTCTTGGAGTTTCATGAGCACAAAGGCATATCAGTATGTCCACAATGAAGGTAGAATCTTGTGTATTTATGAATGAAATACTCTTGATTTAAATTCTCCCAGCTCTGCTATCCACTGCTATGACATCTCCTGAATACTTTACAATACTTGTGATAACTTTTAACTTTTTCTACTTTGCTTGCTAATTACACTTCATCAACACTATAGAAATCTGTTTAGAATACGCTAGACTGGAAGATCAAAGACAAAATGTTCAAGAGGGCTGCATGCTAGTTTATCTGGCAAGCAGAAAATGCCTGAACAGTTATAAGGCAGTTGGAGTTGATGTGTTGAAGGCATCCATGTGCACCCATGTTATCAAGTACGTCTGTGTATGGTGTGTTCAAACATAACTTGCCCCACACAGAGCAGTTTGCTGAGGTTGGCAGTTTGTCAGTGCCATTGCTTAAGGCTCTTCAGCACTGAGTTAGAACCATTAAAAATAACGAGCTTTCTCTCACCATGACAACTAAATAACTCCTCATCATAGCAGAGCACACTCGTTTTTACAAGAGCTTTTAATTTCAAACCATCTTGTAAAAATTCCAATTGGAAACCACCTTGGCACTTTCATATGCCAAACATGATAACCATGATTGCCCCCCAAAAAAAACCCTGCTATGATACATGAAAACAGCATCAAGAGACTGTACTAATGTAATGAATAAAACGGCATCACTACAAACTTGTGCGCTTAATTGATGGCATGATTATTTCAGTTGGCCCAGTCACTCCAAAATGTTAAAACACCGGAAACATTGCCTGCAACAATTGCTCTCAATCTCCATTGCCTCTGATAATTTAGCTAGTGGTTTCCACAGGTCAATATGTTTGCCCCGCCAAGTGACAACAAACACATTTGTGTGTCACTTTCATGTGTCCACTGAAAGAATTTAGTATTGCAATGTGAGGGTGAATCTCACTAACATATTCCTGTATCCTACAGGGTCTTGGGCTGTCAGGATATGTCAGGTTAATATTTCACCTCAAAAAAGGGATAGGAGAAATGGCATACATACAATAGGTAAAAATAAATCATATTAATGTAATGGGAAAATTATGTAGTGTTTAGAGTTTATAGTATAATATATTTAATAAATAATAATAAATTAAAAAAATACAGTATATACAATTTAATTAAATATACTGTTTCTGATAGTAATGGGGGAAAAAATATGTATTTAGTATTGCAAAGTATTATATATTTTTACTATTTTATACCATGATACAGAGAGTATTTGATGTGCTAAATTTATTTCATGATTTTTTATTATTATTATTAAATACATGCTTTTTATAGATAATTTTTTGAATGGTGCCTGTAAAGGATGGTTTTCATTACAGATTTACAGTATTGAAAATTAGGTTTGTTTTTTTCTAATTACAGTTATGCTAATTTGGGGGAAATGTGTTTGTCATGGAAATAATCTCACAATGCAAAAAAATTGTGAAATATTTTTTTTCCTTTTGATTTTGGGGTGAAAGATGACCACATTTCTTCATGCAACTTCCCTGTGTCCAGATTCGTTTTGATGAATTTTTTACTTTAGTTTTCTCTTCCAGCCAAGTTCAGCAAATCTCATAAAGCAGGAGAGGAGTGGTGGTGAAGACACTGTGGTTTCAATGTCAACATCCGGATTCTTGTGAAAAGAAAACAGACACCATTGTTTTTCAGCTCCAAACAATCTAACATCCAAAACCAAATGAAGACTGCACTTGCTCATCAGTTGCTTACCGCAGCTGACATCGGGGTATAAACAACATACCCCATTCTGACAGATTTATACAGTGACTGCCATAGCCGATCCTTCAGGGCACAAAGAACCCTGCTTTCTCAAGAGGCCAGAAATACATCAATCATTTTCTGTGGATTCAGTGTTGATATTGAACTGATGAAAGCACAATATGCCTGAATGCTATAACATAAGATTAACCAGGCACATAATCATAAGACCTTTTATGCTGTCCTTTGGAGTTTGATACTGTAATTTAAAGATAGTTAACACTAATTCTGAGGCCTTCTTTGACTCTAAATGTCTTCAGCTGATGAGGAATGAGAGACAGAAAAGAGTTACACTTAAAGAGAAATTTTGAGGACGAGTCAGAAAGAGAGCGAGACAGAGTGAGCGCTTATTTAAAGGGGGTTAGAGAGGCCATTGGGGTGTTTACATTACTTATGAATGAGAGCCTGTGTTTTTATAAACTTCCCTCTTCAACAGTCACAGCCAGACTGACCACAGAACTGTGAGCACAGGCAGGTCTTACATCTATAAAGCCACACCTTCAGGAACATACTCAGTAAAATAGCTAGTCGAAAGGAATATTCACAGAACAGTTTAATGTAAAGCTGTTTTTAACCTTGGTGTCTTTCCCCAGAATACTAATTAGTCAAAGGTGTTCAGTTTCATACTATGTACACTTAGTTCAGTGTTTTGTCAGATGTTATTTGGCTTTTTTCCAAATGTGAAATGTTTTAAAGAATTTTCGAGGGAAAAGGAAAGTCATTCACGCAGGGCATGACTGGCATTAAGAACATGGTAAAAATCATATAAATGACTTCAATGTCTAAAGACCTTCTGTAACTTGACTATATGCTGCCTCTACATGATGGATTTCAGGAGATCTTAGTAATTTTTGGAAATTTTGCATTTCCTTTTCCTAAACAACACTGCTTGTCAACTGGCTTGCTGACCTGCATGCAAACACCAAGGAGTTATTCTTTCATTTATTAAGTTAGATACTAATATTCCATGCCATGCTCATCCATTTTGAGTGACAAATATGCCAAGAGAACTGTCTTCAAATTGCAAGTTCCAGTGGCTCAAAGGTAGAAGCATGGTAACCAAATCAAGAGTGAAGATGAACAAACTATTCAACTAGAACCTTGTCAGAGTTACTTTAGACAAGGAAGCTCACAGTACCTGTGTTATTGTGCAATCATGGTAGCTCAGTATGGAAGGCAATGAATGACATTGCATCAGAAGGAACACCAGTTCAATCCCAGCAAGGGTGCTCTTGTTTTCAAACTAGTTGTTTCATCTTCAGCATTACTTCAGCAGTCCTACAGAACTTATATCACTGTGAAAACCTTGTAGCTCAGTATGGAAGGCAACAACTTTGCACCTGAATGAACATGGGTTTGAATCCCAACAAGAGTGACATCACTCAGACTAGTTGATCATCTTCAGAATTACTTTAGACAAGGAATATAACAGAACCTGTTTTGATGCGCAAACATGGTAGCTCAGTATGGAAGGCAATGACATTGAGACAGAAGGATCACTGGTTAGATCCCAGCTATTTCTTTTGATTAGTTGGTTCATCTTCCGAATTACTTTAAACAAAATCGAATTCTTCTCCACCTGATGCATAAGCCCTGTGGTCAATTCTCTGAAAGGGTGGGGGAAAACACCACTAAGGCAGCCTCCCTCGTGTTTAGTGTACGTTGGCCAGTTCTAGCTCAGGCCAGGATCAAACCTTGTACCTCCTCCTCCAGTTGCAGTTGCTCATTCAAGTGAGCCACATTAGAGTAGGTTCTCAAAAAAGTGCTGTGAATGAGACAAGCTCTACATCCAATCCACCTATAGGTCAATGAATTTAATTCTTAGAGACTTTGACTGAATCATAATGATGTTACCATGAACATAATACATTTTTAGATGGTTAGAAGAGTTACGTACCTTGCTTAGGGGCAGTGATGACATGGCTCGCTACATGCAGGGATGAACCAGCAACTTTTAACTCATAATAGGACTGATTTTTTTAAAAACTAAAACAGAACAGGTCATACCAGAAGCACAGCTCTCTGGACAAAATAAACATTCTTTTCTTGTCAGTGTTTTGCTGAACATCACTTCCATCTAGTGGTCATTTACACTTTGCACAAAATTATTTCTGAACATTTCATCCTGCATGACTGTTATCTTATCAATGTCGATGAACTACGAAACATCACATTTCATAATCTCCCTGAGACACACAGTAGCATAACAGGATGCATCCAAGTCAAAGCCCAATCTTGTTTGAATAAATATCTGGTCTAATGAGAAAACATTTTCCTTTTCTTCTTCAGGTCACAACATGGACCTACAGAGAAAAAAAGTACAATTGAACATGACCTTTTGATTAAGATATATTACTATGCTTCATTATTGACATTGAGACATTTGTTGCTAAACTGTGGAGCATTCAGTTCCTCTGTGATGTCTTCATGCCCCTTCTCACATGCACCCCACACCAGATCTCCCTGGACTGGCTTGAAGCCCAGTTTTTGGAGCCGGTATGTGGCTGCTTCGTTCCACATTCTGCTGCGGTAGGAGTGGAGGTAGAAGAGCCTCAAACTGAACCAGCCACATGTGCAGCCCTCCAGTCCGCTCCCGTACCAGTGTAGTGTATGGAGAATAAACTGCTCTGGCTTTGTAAGTTGCCATCAGTGCCAGAGTCTCCTTGACATTCCCTGAAGAGAGAGGTGCAAACATAATGAAGGCTATTAATTTCTAACATTCAAATAACATGAAAATAAAGTTTGAAATAACACGAAGGTGTGTAAATGAATACATTGTGTGTGTGTGTGTGTGTACAGGTGCTGGTCATATAATTAGAATATCATCAAAACGTTGATTTATTTCAGTAATTCCATTCAAAAAGTGAAACTTGGATATTATATTCATTCATTACACAGACTGATATATTTCAAATGTTTATTTCATTTAATTGTGATGATTAAAACTGACAACTAATGAAAATCCCAAATTTAGTATCTCTGAATATTGTGAAAAGGTTCAATATTGAAGACACCGGGTGCCACACTCTAATCAGCTAATTAACTCAAAACACCTGAAAAGGTTTTTTGCACCTGTTTTTGCATGCAGCTCAATGGAGAATCCGGATTGTGCTTTTAATCCGGAAGATTGTTAAGATGCTGGTATAACTCCAAATACTTAATAATAATAATAATAATAATAATAAGTATATTTGTTTGCACATTGGAGAAGAGCATCAGGATAGATTGGAAAATCACGTTTTGTAAATTAAAGGTGCACTAGGTAAGTTGTTGCCAATTAAAAAGTTTTGCACAAATACATGAATAGCATTTTTATTTTTTAAATATGTTGAAAATTATGTACACTCAAGTAACTTCTAAAAGCTGTTTAATTTTACATGGAGCGGGTCGCCCCCTCATGGGCGCTGCCATGTTGGCAACACGTGAAATGGTCATCAATAGTACCAATGATGGTATGTATTCAGGAGTGTGATCCAACAAACAGTTCAAACAGAATGAGTAAAAGAGGAGAAATTAAATGTCCAAACAAGAGGTCCCTGCTGGAGTGATGAAACAAACAACAATGACCTGCAGCTCTCACAGCTGTCATATGACATAAAACGCCAAGCACAAGCACAAAGCGGTGTTCAGACGGCCGAGAGCTTGCACGTTGCGGCTGTCCAGTCACAGGCTTAGCATACCGGTCACAGTATGCTAAGCCTAAAGCCTAATTTGTTCAGCAGGCCTGCTTTTTCAGATAAAAATGTAAGTACATACAAATAAGAAGAACCTTTTATGTGGGAGTGAGGGAAGTTGGAAAGCAAAAAGTGGGGCAAAATGTCAATGTTCCATTCTCCTCATAATTTGTTTATGTTGTGATGCCATTTTGCACATGTAAATTGTTCATTTACCCTTTGTTTAGATTTCCATTTATTTAATGGTGGATAATACATTTCACAGGATGTCACTTTATGTCCCTTAGATATTACTTTATTCAGGTAAATCTAATTTTTTGACTTTGCATCGCACATCACTACATATTTGTCAGTTATTAATTTGTTTACTCTATATACATTATTTTTTAAAAAGAGGCTAATATTTAGTATGGTGGGGCAGAGAAATGAGACTTCATAATAATGTTATTTTGCCTATATTACCAGACTGACTCTCGCATTTCTTAATACCAATATTTTGAATATTATCCTTGCAATATGTCCCTAAAAACTTTCAAAGCAAACCTACACTCTTGCATGTAGCTGACGGCACCAAAGTCTCCAAGTTCTCTTTGTGCAGTGTGAAAGCTGAGGGGAAAAAAAGAACAACCATTTTTACATAGAATGTTTTATGTGATAAAAGAGATGTTGGTCATGTGATGTTTATCTTCCTATCCTCACCAGTGTATAATGTCAGCTCTTCTTCTGCTTCACAGTCAGTTATTGTCCTCTTCTTGGGTTGCTTGCTTCTCTCCTTGAGTCTTACTGTAGTGGAAGTCTTCTGCTGGTCGCTGAAGCTCTTGGGTTTCCACCAGCTTCCAAAACTGCCTGATAACAAAATGGTGAACTGAAGTCCGAAATGAACTGAAATGGTGAAGCGGTGCTCCTTGTTGTCATCAGGCTGGAAGGTGAACACAGAACCAGGCACTTTGGCATCAATGAACCTGAGAAACTCCTCGGCCTCTCCTTCAGAGACCAACTTTGAAAGCTCCTTGAAGTCTGGGTCATCTCTGAAGACCCAATCTCTGATTGGTTGGTTTCAGTCTGCAGGAAGGTGAAGTTGTGCCATACTGCTCTTTGGACAACAGCTCTCTGCTGCTTATCAGCAAAACTACCCAAAGACAAGTCCATGCATTCCTGTTAACCATCAGACTGGCTCCCGTTTTAATTTTGTTAGTGAATTGTTCCAGCTCTATGTTCATAGCTGGACACAAAATGATACCCACATTAAAACAATCCTGATTTAAAAGGTCTGCATCATCTGGTGTAGATTGTTTTGATTTAAATCCCATGAAATTGTAGCTTGACTTGCTTGAGAGGGTCTTTTTGTGGGTTCTTCCTGAATATTTGAACTGTTAACATATTGTCCATGGAACTTTTCCACGATATACATTTTTTTTAGATGCACCTGTATAATCACAGCACACGCATTCTAAAACAGGAAAAGTTGGCAAAGCGACTCCAACATTATAAGTATCTTCAAATCTTTTTATTTTTCTCTCCCCCTTTCATACACAATGCATAGAAAAAAATACATTTATGACTTTGAACTACAATGTTCCTGAAGAATAATACCCTCACACAGGACACATGTTAGTGGTGGTTTGCCTGTTGTCAGTAGATGGAACTCTGGGTCATGTAGTCCCTTCCCTTATGAGTGGCTTCAACAGCAGCACAAATGAGATGCTAATGAAATAAAGTGGTTGCGAATGGCATATAGTAAAGGCCACCCATTAGTTGACATGTAAACATTTGCTTAAACAGAAAAGATGGCTATAAACCCTTGAAACCATGGACACTCAATTCGATATGTTAGACAACAACATTATCTGGACATATAAGCCTGTTGTACAGGCTTAGAAAAATAGTATCTCTGCAGGTTTAGTCTTCACTAAAAGAACGTGAAAATAGCTAAGATGCAGAGTGCATCATTGTTTCTGATTTCTGTTATGACTGGTTCTTCTACAAACTCTATAATCCCTCTCTCTATAATTAAACATTCCTCCATTAAAGATTCACAAGATTAACTTTTAAGACTAAATCTGAATTTAAAAAAGGTATAGGACATTTTTTAGCACTTCACTTTTGGCAAATCCTTCATCGAAAACACTTCAGAGGCAGTCAGAATACTGATAAACTTAGTCCTGATTTGACATCTCTGGTCACTGTTTAAGAAATCCCTCTGATTTTCAACTGGAATATCAAACTGTTTTACAACCTAATAAATCAGAAAGTTAATTAATAATGCTTGTGACTCATAAAACATAGCTGAACTTCTGACCTTCCTGATCAGGGTTGTTCAATCACATAAGGCAAGATTCATGGACTCAAGTTAAGACCAGCCATGGACTGTTTAACTTTCAGGGCTGGTTTTCCAAACATTAATAAAGCCTAACCTTGACATATACTACCCTATTCTGAGGCTAATCTGTCAGACAAATATTAACCCTAGTCCTCAGATAAAATTTAATTTTATTGGAAAGCTACCATTGAAAGTGCAATTTATATCTGGGCTAGACTAGATATCTGTTTATGGGAAGCCATTCTCTAGGACATGAAAGTTTTTCTCGAAAATCATGCTTTAGAGCAATCAATGAATTCTGGAAAGAAAGCGCTATACGCATTGTCTATTTCAACAAAATTGCAATCTGTATCATAATCTGGGCTAAAAAAAACAAGTCAATGTACAATATGCAAGTAAACAGTGTAAAAGTGTTAAAACTATTTCAAGGAACATCACAGATGGCATCCTTGAATGCAAGTGAAAGCTTGGTGAATACAGTCTTGTGTACCGCAATCTGTCTTCTTCATATCACAAGCTACAAAATCTAATTTTGTAGGCTTAGTGTTTTACTTTGTGCATAGATCAGGCTACAGGGCTGTGGTCTACTTGAATCAAGGTAAACTAGAGATTCGGTTCAAGGACAGGGTTCTATTTGACTAGGTGGAATGTACCACTATCAATCACGGAATAGGTGGTGGAAGTGGTTTAATTGTCATTGCCGCCATCCTCTGGCGCCTGTGTGATTCTTCGACCACTCTTCTTCCCAGTTGGCCCCTTGGGTTTGGCAAAGGCTTGCTTGTGCACATGCTGCTTGGGATGGACCTCTTCGTACATGTAATCACTAGTCAGTTCATCACCATTGTCAATCTCCAACTAGAAAGAGAATTACATGAGCAATATACTATGAAATGATGGGACAATGTCCACCTTTTAATTTTGTGCATCAACACTATGTAGGCCTGCTCAACAATTATATATGGTAACAAATATATACAATACCAGTTAGAAGTTTGGACGCACTTAATTAAAAAACCTTTTTGGTCTAAATAATTCCCATACTTAAATTTCATATTTACTGTATTTAATAGCTTTTATGACTACCATTCAACTATACTCTTCAACAATAACACTATCCAAGATAAACAGACATCTTGGGGTTGTATTTGACGATCAGTTTAACTTCACAGATCACACTGCAAGAACAGTCCTATCATGCAGATTTGCTCTGTATATGAAAAATATGAGCATGCAACACTTCCTTGTTCAGGCTCTTGTTATTTCTAGACTGGACTACTGCAATGCTCTTCTGGCAGGACTTCCTGCATGTACAGTCAAACCTTTGCAATTACCTTTGCAATTGATCCAGAACGTTGTGGTACGACATGTGTATGTCATGGCTCTCTTCATCGATCTGCACTGGTTGCCAATGGTTGCTGGCATCAAGTTGAAGTCATGGATGCTCACTTACAGAGCAACCACTGGCTTCGCACCACCCTATCTACACTCGCTCTTTCAAGTGCAATACATTTCTTCTATCTTCCTAAAAAACAAGCAAACTCTCAAATCATTCTTTTAATCACTGTCTTTCGCCTTTCTCACTACTAGTGCTTCACAGAGCAATTTGTAACTTTGTATTACAGCACTTTTCTTATTACTGCGTCATTAGGATGAATCGCTTCCATTGTATTCCTCATTTCTAAGTCGCTTTGGATAATAGTGTCTGCTAAATGAATAAATGTAAATGTACTATTATTTCTAAAAGGTAGAAAATAGTAATAATAATGAGTAGGTGTGTTCAAAATTTTGACTTGTACCATTAGCTTCATCCAAGTTATACATTTATTTTATATGCAAAATCTGAATATCACAAAAATTATTTGCAAATAAAGCTGCAAATCCCATGTGTTTAAGAGAACAAAATTGTCACTTCCGGTCCAACTGACACAAAATAGAAATGGAACTTATTGCCACTCAGGGTCTTTAATTAAATGTAATACATTGCTTGCGGTTTAGAGTACGCGGACAAAACACTCTCACGATCTTCATGTTTGCTAGCATTCAGCAGCAGATGCCTTGTATCTGCAAGCAAAAGCTTGTCAGACAGTTTCAGGAGGTTATAGTAGTCAATAATTTTGATGACAGGCTTTGTGTCCAACATTTCACAATAACCAAAGCAACATCTGAAATGCTATGCAATGATATTGATGATATTCTCTAAGCAAATTATGTATTCACATGGCTTGTGGAAGCAGTCACAATTTTTGGACGTTGTCAGACTTTTTTGATTCACTTCTATATTCCTATATATATTTTAAAGGGATATTTTCAAAATTGTATTTCCATTATTGTTAATCCGCATGCCTTTTATTAAATAAAACATTTATCCACCTCAAGCAAAAAAAAGAAAGAAAAAAAACTAAAACATTTTATTTGCGAGATCCCAAAATTTGCATAAAAATAGGCTGATAAAAACCCAGCTAATGATATAGGTTTACCTTTTTAGCGATTTCAATGCCTACATTTTTCTCCACTGTGTCAATAAGAGGATTTTTGCAGCTTGAGTACAGCATTCTCTCTTTGATGCTACAATTATAACCAGGCATTGAGTAGATGAACACTGCAAAAACACAAGCAAACACACACACAGACAAAAATTTATAAACCCATCAAAACCTATTTTAGACACTAAGGTCCTGATTTACTAAGAGTCCAAATAACAGGTTCTAATTTACTTGTGCAATCTATTGAATAGTGTGTGTGTGCATATTGCGGGTGATTTGCTAGAAGTAAATGTGCAGATGTGCAAATATGCTGGACACACTCCAAAAAGAGGCCTTTGTTTGTCACTTTGTCTCTTACAAAATAATACTATTATATATTTATTTAATATAATATGGCATTTATTCATAAATATATTTAGTTATAGTATTATTTAATATCATTATAAAAGCCCTGTTATTTAGTAAGTCTAAGAGAAGTTGATGAAAACAAGTGTGACACTCTTCTCTTTAACTCATAAATAACATGGAAAAAATGATAATATTATGTACACCTTAAGACTTCGCACCACTGTTGTATACTAAAATGAAATCTGAATTTCAAACCACAAATATCATGACCATGTTAAAGTTGAGACACGGAGGCTATGCAGGACAGAACCAGCACTCGCTGCTCGTTTTGCAGGAGCCTGGCACACTTGTTCGCGTATTGGTGCGCAACGGCCAGCCGACTTCAGTTGAGCACTGGATATAACCCAAATTTTTACCCTCAGAATAAAAAGTCTCCCATCATTTACTCACCCTCATGCCATTCCAGATGTGTATTATTTTCTTTCTTCTGCAGAACACAAACAAAGATTTTTAGAAGATTATATCAGCTCTGTAGGTCCATACAATGCAAGGGAATAGTGACCAAAACTTTTAAGCTATAAAAAGCACACAAAAGCAGCATAAAAGTAATCAATAAAACTCCAATGTTTTAATCCATGTCGTAGCGATTAATAAATGTTTGGGTGAGAACATAGCTAAATATAATTCCTATATAATATAACTTCGAGCTTCAAAGTTTTGGTCACCATTCACTTGCATTGTGTTGACCTACTGAGCTGAGATATTCTTCTGAAAATCTTTCAGAAGAAAGAAAGTCTTGAGGGTGAGTAAATGCTGAGGATTTTGGGTGAACTGTCCCTTTAAAATATTTTGCAATATTTCACCAGTTAGAAAATAAATGTTTAAAACATTCAATTACAAAATAAATTGACAATAAATCCTGCTGCATCTTTTATATATTACATCCTATATAAATATGTAAAATAGCCTAATAAAATTTAACCAAAATCACATTTGATATTTTAATTAATTACAATGAACATCTGACATGCCCCTCTTACCTGTGGACTCAAGGTAGTCTCCTTCATGGGAGTGTTTGTAGAGGAAAAAGTGATATCTCGGCGCATCTTTAGGGATCCTTTTCGGCAGGTCTCTCAATTCCGTAGGTGTTGTGCTGGACAACTTGATGGATTCTTTAGAAAAATCGATTTCCTGTTAAGGGAATGGACATAATCAATAACTCTCTTTGAATAACTACTATAGGTCTTTGTGTCACATGAAGTTAGGGGTTATATAGTTAGGGGTCAATCCAACAGGTTCTTAAATAAATATGGATTTATTGCCATGAGGCAATTCAGGTGAGTGCAATATCTGTATTGACTGTGAATAACAGAAAGCAAAGCATGAAAAGGATGGATAAGATGCTTTTGTATGGAGCTGTTGGGAGTGGTGGGTGAAGAGAAAAGCCTGATGTACCAGTTGAACGTAGTTAATCCTCTTCTCCCTGAACTGCTCCAGCGCGTGAACAGCTTCTCTCTGCATGGGGAATGCCACACCCTGAAGAGTCTGCTGCTTTGTGTAAACGTGGATGTCTGTCTGCAGCTGAAAATACACATTTAAAACACACAAGCCTTGAACAATATTTACACACTGACCTGTGGTCACTAATGCAGTCACGAAGGCTGTTAAATGATTAGGAATGAGTTGTGCAATCCCATCATTGAGTGTTTTAATTTATATACAATACTGCTGCATTTCATGTAAAAAAAAAAAAACATATTTAAGGGCATGTATAATGTCTAAAATTTCCAAATAAAACACAATTTTATATATATATATATATTATTTTTCAAATTTTCCAATATTCTGCATTTTACTTCTGCTGTTTTCATCCCTTCAAACTAATATCCATTTTATTAGTTGACAATCACCTAGTAAAAAACTAGGTTTTAAAAATGTACATAAACGACAGATTGTTAAGCTGTCACTGTTACTACCATATAAAATGTTATCATAGCTGTGAGGTTGGGGGGCAAATGTAACACAAAATTAAATTGCAAAATTATTTGTTTAAAATGCATAATTAAATCAAGTATCTAGCAAAATGAGTATCTAGATGAAGACTGATCAGATGAAAAACTATTCTGTAATATTACTACTGATTTGAGATACAGAGTAATAATATCATTATTTTTCAAGACTTACAATTGTGCAATTGTAACACCATGACCGCTTTTAATAAATTCAACATTCTGATCTATTCCTTTTCATGATAAGTCCATTAATGGTTACTTTTGCCACAAATAAATGGGTCTTATACAAAAATATGATGAAGATGAGAGGCCCTCTTTTGCACTGGCACACCACTTTCTGTGCGGCCCACACTGTGTCAACCTCATCCTGGATTTGAACCACTCAATACATGCAATCTCTCTTTCAGCAAATTAGTAAAGACGAAACATCACAAAGCTGCTTTCCTGTCCTCTCATACATGTAGATTAGTGTAAAATTATCTTCCTATGAGAATTGCAGCCAGCACTCTGATTGGTCAAGTTCAGCATCCTGTCATTCTGAAACAGCCAATGAACAATTTAAGAGTCACAGCACATTCCTTTATGGTTTGAGGGTTGCCAATTCATATACACTGCCCCCAGCATCTTTTTTTAATTGGTTCCAGGAGTTGGATAAAATGAGAGAGTGCATATGAGCTTTCCGGGGACTAAGCTTCTCTATTTTTAGTAGGTGTGTATGTCTGATGCCATGTTACATTACGTTTATGTTTTCAGCAGACATTTTCCAACAACAAATCATGTTAATACTGTTGGCTTTGACTTACAGGGGCAAAGGGAAATGGGCATGGTTATATGCGAGACCATAGACACACAGCCAAAGATACATTAAGAGGTACAGTATACAACAACTATGGCATCTATGCATGGTTGTCAGATAAATTTATCATATAAAAACATACAAATCTGTAAATATGACCAAGTGTATACTTGCATATAATAGTTTTTGATATCGCTATATATGAGCATACCACACCACAATTGTACAGAGCGGTTATCTGAGTTTCCATAGACTGTCAATTCGAACCAGTCTGGCAAATCTCTGTTGACTTCTCCCATCAACAAGGCATTTCCAGCCACACAACTGCTGCTCACAGGATGTTTTTTGTTTTTGGTACCATCTGGAGTGAATTCTATAGACTGTTGAGTGTGAAAATCCCAGGAGATCAGCAGTTACAGAAATACTTAAACCAGCCCGCCTTGCACCAACAATCATCCATGTGATTATCTAATCAGCCAATTGTGTGGCAGCAGTACAGTGTATAAAATCATGCAGATACGGGTCAGGAGCTTAAGTTAATGTTCACATCAACCATCAGAATGGGGAAAAATTTGATCTCAATGATTTTGAGTGTGGCATGATAGTTGGTACCAGATGGGCTGGTTTGAGTATTTCTGTAACTGCTGATCTCCTGGAATTTTCACACACAACAGTCTCTAAAATGTACTCAGAATGGTGCCAAAAACAAAAAACAACCAGTGAGCGGCAGCTCTGTGGACAGAAACACCTTGTTGATTAGAGAACCGAAAAAGTGTACGATAACTCAGATAACCGCTCTGTACAATTTTGGTGAGAAGAATAGCTATTCTGAGACGCGGGTTGGCACTGTATTGGTGGCACAAGGGGGACCTACACAATATTAGGCAGGTGATTTTAATGTTGTGGCTGATCGGTGTGTGTGTGTGTGTACAGTACTGTGCAAAAGTCTTAGGTACACAAGATTGTTTAACAAAAACATTTTTCTTAAGATGGTTATTTATATCTTTAGCTATAGTGTGTCACTAGGAAATATACATTTTAGACTCCCAGACATATCTTCTGCTAATAGAACAGAATAACACATAGCACTGCAACAGGTGGATTGGGCCAATCATGGAGACCCCCATTGAATATCGAGTCAGTCTGGAAGTACATGAAGAGAGAGAAGTAATTGAGACAGCCTAACTAGATAGAGGAACTGTGGTAAATTCTCCAAGAAGCTTGGAACATCCTATCTGCCAACAACCAAGAAAAATGGTGCCCAGGTGCCCCTATGATAACTGGTGCTGTTTTGAAGGCAAAGTAGGTCACACCAAATATTGATTTAGCTTCTTTTATGTTTACTAGACTTTGGATGAGGTTAATTGAAAAATGAAAATTAACTATGGCACTAGTTTTTGAAGAAATCCAAGTGCCTAAAACTTTTGCACAGTATAAAAATAAATAATATATATATATATATATATATATATATATATATATATATATATATATATATATATAATGTATACATACATATAATGTATATTTTGGCAAAAAAATATGGTTTTTGGTCACAAAAGCCTGACATGACTGTTCGACTGATGTGGTTTTTGCCTTATTTTAATAAAGTGCTTGCCTTACATGTATACCCATGTGGTGCTTATGTTGATGCTAAAATTACCTCATTGAGTTTGATTTGCCTTAGTTCCTCTTCTGCTGCTGTCAGGGGGAGAGGCGCTGACTGGGAGGTAAGGTACTTTTTATACCCGTTTAGAGAGACATCATCCTGGGCAGAGAGATTCATTAGTAGGGACTAGTGGTCCTCTGATATGTTTTTTATTTTTTATTTAGCTCTTATTTAACACTATATACATTTCAGACAAAACTTTGTAAAAAAAAAAAAAAAACATTCTAAAAAAATGATATTGTATTTTAAATGGTATATAGTAGTTTCTTCTGATTTCTGTTTAGTCATCACATTTTTGTAATTTATGTACACAAGAAGAAAAGGCTGATAGAATATGTGCTTTAGAGGTAAATATATGAGCGCTCCACATGATGCTGGATCTGCTGAAGTTGTGTGAGGTTGGTTTATTACATCTGTTTAAATGAGATATGCGCATATTTTCAGACGGTATATGATATTAGTTTTATTTATATTTGCCTTTTTATCATTAGACAAGACAGTTAAAAGTTACAGGGAACTGTTGAGGAGAGAGAGGGAGAATGAAACAGGTGAGCACTTTAACATTATGAGCTCAGACGCGTGTGCCGCGGTTCTGATATGCGGACTGTTTAAATAATCCTTTGTTGCACACCGGTCTATTATTGTAGTTAAACGATTGCATCTTACAATAAAATTAATCGTGACTGGTTGTTTACATGTCTCAGTCACTTCACATGCAAGCAGGTGATTTTCGGCAGCCTCAAGAAAAAAATTGTCCAAACAGGAAAATGTATCAGCCGATGTCGATAATTAAAAAAGTCTGAATATCAGCCGATTTATCGTCCTTGGCGATATATCGGTCGACCACTAGTAGGGACACATATGACAGTGATCTGTTCATAGAGGGATTTGCTTTTAAGAATGACATCAGATATCTGTTATACCTTTAGAGTGCCAAAAATCTCCTCTTTAATGTGGCCACCACCAAACTCTTTCTTCAGCGTAGCCCTCGTAGCAGCATATAACATCTTTTGTCGAACCTGGAAGGACAATGATGGGTCATTTAGAAAATATTTTATTTAAAAAAGAATGTGATGAGTGGTCTTGATAGAGCAGGCTTCTTGTTAAGGATTTTAAATTAGTTTAACAGTTTTGGTCTCGGTTTTTCTCTTTTTTTGGTCTCGGCAATTTATTCTGACTCAGTTCAGAATCAGTTATCCCTGATTCATTTTAGATACATTAACTTGTTATAACACAGTTACTATATCTAAGACCCGATGAAATTGCTTTCCAAGTGCAGTTTTCTTGACAACGCATTTCCTATTGAAATAAGAATTTGGGATGGGATATACTGCAGGACTTTCATTTTAAATAGCCAACAGTTTTTCATTACATCACAGCCATGAACTTTGAATTGTAACTTGCTAGATAGGTAAAGATGGTTTTAGGGGGAGGGACAAAAAAATAAATGTCAGTGTGGTTCAACAGGATAAAGTGAATTTTCTAAATTAGTATGTTACAAATGTGGATTAAAATCTTGATTTCTTAGGGTCTTTAATGACCATTTATATACCGCACTACAAATCCAGTGTTATTACAGCATATTTATAGACTGGTTAAATGTGGACAGGCTTAACTGGCAACCAGATCTAAAAGTAAACAGCTTTAATTCAGTTGTACTAGTATATATGGACTGGATGGATGTCATCTTGTGATTTCCAAAGGACTTGTATGAGTTGCAGGGGGACAACAGGATTCAAACCCACTCTAATTGCAGCGGTAAGACAGGTCTGATAGGTATAAAAGCACTCACTGGAGAGCGGTCTGGAGACCAGGCCAGAAAGATCCACTCATAACCCTGGTTATTGGTGGTGTCCAACCTGTAGAGAAGGTATGAGGGCATGTCATCCTCCACAAGAGGTAGAACATAGCTGTCCCATTCTTGGTCCCATTTCTTGGCAGCTCGTTTGCGTCCGCCAATAACTAGTTTCTCTACAGGAACCCAACAGAGGAAAGTGTGATATGTGATTGTCCTGTTACCATAGCTGGGTAATAATGCTCAACTATTCAGCAACATTTCAAATGTAATTTGTAGTGTAGTATTTTCAGTATGTTTAAAAAAACAAAAAAACCATAAGCTATTACAGCTCCTAAAAATGGTTGTGCTCCGATATGCAAATATACAGTGGTCCTGTAAAGTATTTAGACACTTAAGCCATACACAAACATGTACAAAAGACAATTTTTTGGCCTTTTTTAAAGCCATATAGAAACACAAATACCATTTTCAAACAAAACATTGACAAAAAGAAGTTTGTAATGTTTCAGATTATAACAAAATAGATATTGTTTAAAACTGACCTGAATTTATGCTGCCGCTAAAAATGATCTTAGGCTAAGTTAGCTAGTTAGTTAAGTTAGTGACTTAAAAGAATAGTTCAGGAAACTTCTCTCATCATTTACTCACCCTCATTACATCCAAAATGTGTATGACTTTCTTTCTTCTGCTGAACAGAAACAAAGATTTTTAGAAGAATATCTCATTCTCAGCTCTGTAGGTCCATACAATGAAAGTGAATGGTGACTAAAAATGTGAAGCTCCAAAAAGCACATAACTGCAGGATAAAAGTAATACATTGGTTTAATCCATGTCTTCTGAAGTGATCCAAATTAGTTTTGGATGAGATCAGACCAAAAAAACTCCTTTTTTACTCTAAATCTTGGCATTGCAGTCTCTAAGCACGATCATAATTTCAAACTTGATTACACTTCCTAACGCTAGACACACAAGCAAAGTGCTAGACACAGTAAGAAGTGTCATCAAGCTTGAAATCATGATCACCAAGGAGTCTACAGATATCAAGATTTATGGGGGAAAGGAGTTACATTTGATATACCTTTTATTATGCCTTTTTGGAGCTTCAAAATTTTGGTCACCATTCACTTGAATTGTATGGACCTACAGAGCTGAGAATTAGATATTCTTCTAAAAAACTTTGTTTGTGTTCAGCAGAAGAAAGAAAGTCATACACACCTGGGATGGCATGAGGGTGAATAAATGATGAGAGAATTTTCATTTGATCCCTTTTCTGAAGCCACTGTATGTAACACTGTCATCTCACCATTTTCAATCGCTACTTTGATCAGCCGATATTCACCATTCCGAGCCTTTGCAAAGATTTCTTTCACTTCCCCAGTAGCTGAGAACAGAAAGCACAGAGTGAAAATTGCAAGACAATGAGGCCATTTATTCTAGTCCAAGACAAAGTGGACCATCTCTGGACGAGTGAAGTAAAATGTGGCTGATGAATCAAATCTAAAGAGGCATTGTTAAGACAACAGACTGAAGTTTTGGAGACCTCAGTCAATTCCTCTTGTATGTTCTCTCAAAAATGATAGTGAAATCACAACACAAGCATAATTATGGATGTATAATCAAACCTTAAGCATGGTTGATTCTATGCATCCCATACTATTGTTGTCTTGGCAACGAAATGCCACTGCAGTTCAATCCGAATGTAAATAGTTGTGCATAACATAATGACTAGTAACACCTTCGAATTAAGGTGGCAGAATTATTACCAAAAGACCTTTGAGAGTCCTTATGAGTGCACAATCCTGAATGCAGTCTGATGAGAAAGTACACACTGCCAATCTGGCTTTATTTGCATGATCATATTAGAACAACAAAAGTAGAGCATACTTGACACAGATTCAGTGTCTGGCTCTGGTTTGTTTATAGCGCGCTTCCAATAAAACTCTTGAGGTAATTCAGTCTATAGCGACGACCACAACCGCTTTTCTGTATTTTAAAACAACCGTCAAATACAGAAATGTGCGTGACATCTATCATGCAATAACATCCGTCCGGCTTATTTGATTCGCTAATAAAAGATGGCAAAGGATTTTACCCTGGATGCCGGTTTGATGAGACATTCCGCTTGTTCCTCTGCTTCGGCAGGTTGGTTGATGATAGTAGTGAAAATACACGTAAGTCCGAGAAGTAACTACATTAATGTAAGATGACTATCACGTGACTCCTCCCATCGCGCGTCACGAGCGCTATGCAGAGTGCGTGTTTCTCTGATTCTTTTAGTTCACATGTAGCCTAAATAATGATATAAAATAACACATTTCTATGGCCTTTTGACCTCGTATTATTTTCTAGTTGTGCATCTCTGTTATACATGATTGTAAACAATATATTATCAAATATACTTCTTTATTTTGTCTTTAAACGACTACACTTTGATTACAAATGCGATCTTTTATATTATGCCCTTATGCATAGACTTTGTATTTATGTTAGTTCTGTAATTATTTTGTTTATGTTCTGTTTTATCAATTAAAAAAAGATTGTGTTTCTTGCTATAGCCCTACTCAATATCTCTCTCTCTCTCTCTTTCTCTCTCTCTCTCTCGCTCTCTCTCTCTCTCTCTCTCTCTCATATATATATATATATATATTGGGTCTTAGGGCAAAAATGTCACCAAAAAATGCACCCAAAATCCAAAATGTCAGGGCAAAAAATGCCTTTGTAATGTACCATCTGTTATAGTTCTTAATATTATATTACAGTCATAGTTAAACGTAGCATATTAATAAAAAAGTAGCCTGGAATAAAATATGAATTCATGTTGATTTAATTCTTAGAGCAAGAGGTTAAGAAGTGCCTTAAGAATAAGTATTAATTAATTGATTTCATTTGTTTTGTTTAGTTTTTCTCCCCTTTTCTCCCCAATTTGGAATGGCCAATTCCAACCCGCTCAAAGACCTTGTGGTGACGTAGTGACTCGACTCAATCCGGTGGCAGAGGATGAGTCTCAGTTGCCTCCGCGTCTGAGATGTCAATACGCTCATCTTATCACGTGGCTTCTTGAGCGTGTTACTGCGGAGACGTAGTGCATGTGGAGGCTTCACGCTGTTCTCTGTGGTATCCATGCACATCTCACCACGCGCCACACCGAGTGCGAGAACCACATTCTAGCGACTACGAAAAGGTTACCCCATGTGACTCTACCCTCCCTGGCAACCGGGCCAATTTGGTTGCTTAGGTGACCTGGCTGGAAACACTCAGCATGCACTGGATTCGAACTTGCTACTCCAGGGGTGGTAGTCAGCATCAATACTCACTGAGCTACTCCGATTTAATTAGTTTAATTAATTAGACAAAACAAGACGAGACTCAGCTTAAGTTTAATGGTTGTATCGATCGATCGATCGGTCTGTCTGTCTGTCTGTCTGTCTGTCTGTCTGTCTGTCTGTCTGTCTGTCTGTCTGTCTGTCTATCTATCTATCTATCTATCTATCTATCTATCTATCTATCTATCTATCTACACAGATTAGCCACAACATTTAAACCACCTGCCTAATATTGTGTAGGTCCCAGTGGTGTAATCGGGCCATATGCCCCTATACGCCGTATGCTTACCTTTTCCAGGGCTGTTTGCATACAACAACTTCTAAGGATCAATATTCGCGTATACCCTCGGTATACACACTTGTTTTGCTACTTCCGAAGTCCATAATCTACTGTTGTTAGTTTCAATTACTGTCAATATTTGTTGATTCTTTGTTGTAATTGGTACATTGCATAATCACTTGTAGTTTGCCATTCTCAACCCCTGACTATCATTGTCGACGCCAACATCGACTGAGTGCCAACTACATGCTGAAGCAATATCGGGTACAATTATTAACAAAATACTGAATGTGCCAAAAACAAAAAACATCCAGTAAGGGGCAGTTCTGTGGATGGAAATGCCTTGTTGATGAGAGTGGTCAACAGAGAATGGCCAGACTAGTTTGAGCTAACAGTCTACGGTAACTCAGTTAACCATGCTGTGAGAAGAATAGGGGTTGGCACGAGGGGGACCTACACAATATTAGGCAGGTGCTATTAATGTTGTGGCTGATAGTTGTATATAGAGTATACAGTATAATCATGCCTTGATATTAACTATGGTCCCGTTAAATCATACCCTCATATGTTTCATGCAGTCAGTGCTGAGTGAACCATGGCACTTTGTCTTTGGCTCTTGGGATAGACCTCGGGAGTGCTGGAATTTCTCGATTGCAGGGTGAGGCCACGAACATCCCACAGACATACTACTTTATATAAATATACTGCCAGACTCTAGTGTTGGTTCTTTTGCTCCATGTGTGTGTGTGTGTGTGTGTGTATGTATGTTTGGGTGTGTTAAATGAACCACAGACTCAGGAGGGAAGGGTGGCACTATAGAGCCATGTAAGGCCAACCCATGGTAAAAGCAGACTAAACATTCATGTGAATTAGAGGCTACTGGGCCACACACCCTATAGTGCCAAAGGCCTTAATCAAGATCCTCTGCAAGTCTTCCACATCCAATAATATTCTATTTAGAGAAGACATTTATATTAATACACTGACTTCTTTTATACACTGAAAACATTTGTTTTAATTAAATATATTTTGGATTCTATAAAAGAATGATTGACATTATTATATTCTTCCAGCATCAATTTCAATGACAGATAATTACTGAGATAAAACTTTGAAGTTCTTTAATCTATTAAGTCTGACCTGATAAAACAACAATGTATTGTATGGACGTACAGAGATAAGATATTCTTTCAGAAGTCTTTGTTTGTGTTCTGCAGAATAAAGAAAGTCATATTCAGATCTTTTGTTGGGAAACCTTATTCATATCTCCATATGGGCTGGGAGGGGAGGGGATAGTCATTGTGGATTGTGCAGCTCAGATAAACAGAATGTTATGTAAAGCACACACAGCACACAGCTGTGAAATGCAAAGTGCTAGGTGGACACATTCTTGAGTATTATCTCAAGTTTTTATTGGAATTATCACAAAATAAGCTGGGACAGTATAAAACATGACTAGTAATAACATTAGAAGCACAAACATTCAATTAAACATGAATCATAAACAGTCTTCTCAATGCTTGCATCACCTAACCTCTAGGTGGCGCTATTGTTCTATCAATTCCGCGAGCAAACGAGCCATCCCTCACATTTGTGAGGTTTTTTTTAATACTAAGCAATGTAAATCCAGGAAAGCAGCCTAATGTCTCAAGAGACAGTGATGCAGTACTAGTTTTCTGAGTTCCATCTTGCGGATATCAGTGTTTACCGTCTAATGTCATATGCTTGACAGAGGGTGTGAGTCTTTAATGTGATTTAAAACATCTCTGAAACAAAGTGACACGAAACAAACACAATGTTTGATTTAAGTGCACAGGACAAAGTTATCAAGCTGTCACGAGACACATACACAAAGGGAGGTACTCAGGCAGGTACAGTACATATATTATACTCCTGCCCACACAAAAAGTGCACAATATCGCCTGGCCTTCTGTAATGGGAAAATAAATAGACCTATCCAACGCTGCCATCAGGTGTTTGTCCAGAACTGAAAAGCCATATCAGGAAACATATAGAGGCTATAACTCACACTGTCTCATTTGTTGAGTGTATTTGTGGCTGCAAGAATGAAAATGTGTAGGCTTATGTATTTTTTGTTTGTTTGTGTGTTGTGTGTGTGTGTGTGTGTGTGTGTGTGTGTGTGTGTGTGTGTGTGTGTGTGTGTGTGTGTGTGGGAGGGAGATAGAGAAAGGTAGAGAAGAGATAGAGCCAGAAAAGATATTTCTATTTCTGAATATGATATTAGTGTACATAACAGCTTCTGTAATGGTGCATACTGGATGCCCACTCATAACCTGATATGGACTATGATGGCTTACACTATTAATGTTGTATTTAAGTGCAACATTATTGGAGGAAAATCACAGCAGGTCAGTTTGAACGCCTCAGTTATTCTCTTCTCCAAACAAAAATAGGATTAAACCCCAAACCAGAGGTTATGCTTGTGTATGAAAGATCCCCAGGAAAGTGCACAAGCAATGCAGAGTCATAAAATGGATGAATGCTTCCTCATTTTATCACCGTTGAAAGCGCACTTGCCTCCATCCGTCATCATCCTCAAAGTGAAGTGGCTTTGGCACTGCCTGGCTGGGTTATATCTCATATCCAGATGGACATTACCAACTTTTGGTGCTTAAAATTTCATGACCTTCAGCATGAGTTGGAGATTTATAGTCGCCGAACGTCATCCAGTGCAACACGAAAAGGGTTTATGGAAAACATCTTGAATTTAGAATTATAAAGTATGTTTTGATGCATTATATATAAAGACTTACTGAGACAAATATGATCTCTCAGTGACTTGTTCATCTGCCAAAGTGTGTTTATATGTGGTGTAATCAGGTGCTTCTCAACAGCGAAATCTCTTGTACCATCAGAAATTATATTTCCAAGTCATGACTTCGGTTCTTGACTTGCAGTTTAATCACACTAAAATCACGTTAACACGCATATTGTTTATGTCTTGATCCTATGCATTTGAAATAGTGTGTATTTTAATGTTTATGAACCGGCCACATTCAATTTCATTGTAAGTGCCTCAATGTAACCACGATTTTTGCTTCTTTTTTCTTTTTATAAACAAGGGATGAGTTGAAATTATTTTTGTGATAATCAATGTTATTCTACAAATGCTGTCGATTGAGCTTAAATTGTGTTATACCTAGAACATTCCTTTAAGGCTAATGCATTGATAGAGAATGACTCCATAAAGTCTGTGCTTTTGTAATCACCCCATTTCTCAGGTCACGAAAGGTGCAAGAAACATCACTCATGGGAGGGGGAGGAACATCCTCTGCACCATGAGGAAAGAGAGTTCTTTGACATGTTGAAATTACTAATTTATTATAGCAACAGCGCTGTAATCTCTCTAGACCCAATGGAAAACCTGCAGAGAAAAAACTGGAAAGAACAGAGGCATCCTTGCTTGTTTTCTTGAAGATCATCACACTCTTTTGTTCATTGTTCTCTTTGTGAAAAATTGGGTGTGGTGGGATGCAGGGAATTAGATGGTACTATGACAAGTCCCACCTTGACAGAACTCTCCATTAAAACACATCTCACATGTTATTTGCCTCTGTCTTTCAGCTAAATAATACTCTTGCTTCCCTCTCTTGCTCTTTGTATAACAAAGTGTTTCTCAACTGGTGGGTCTGTTCCGACAGGGATGCGAAAAAAAATAAATAAAAAAAATAAAGTGCAAATAATAAAATAAAATGGATCATATAATATTGCATATTTAGGATTGTTGTTGACTTTAAAGGTGTGCATACACACATCCAAATTATTAGCAAGCATCACTTGTATTGCTCATAATTAGGTTTAGAGATTTGAACAAACCACTAACCGCTGTTGAACACTGTTTGAGCTATGAACAGTAGTTCTATCTCAAATTGTGCGACTTGTTTATGAGAAATCACTTTTCAAAGTGATTGAACTTACAATATTGTTGTCTATTAGACAGACAAACAATAGATATTGAAAAAGGGATCCAAGCCATATCTAGTGAATACTTATCATAGAGACTTGGGTGTGGGCTCTTTTTACCTGGGCCAGTAAGCATAAGCAACCACCTAAAACACCCTAGCAACCTCATAGGAACATTGCTGAGACCACTGAGAACACTTCAGCTTCAACACATTGGCAACCACCCACAAAACCCTAACATCATAGGTCTTTTTGACAGACATGCTCTACTCGTATGTATGAATGTAGAAATCAAGTTGTATCTCATTATCAAAAAGCATTTTTCCTTACAGCTGACAGCCACATGTGAAAACAATCAACAGAGTACTAAAGAGGGGGCAGATGCTGTTAATAGTAATGGGCTGCCTTAATTATATATAAATGTATTTGACCATGAAAGTTCCAGTTAAACAGTTGAAAATGCTTCTCTCTGCATGAATAACCCTCAAAGATTCAATTAACACCACCTCAGCTTATGCACTGCCATTTATCAAGCACTGGTGCAGCGCAGCGTGTGTGTGTGTGTGTGTCTAGGGGAGTGGTGCAGAGGGATTTGTTTAGAATGATATATTGTGTGTGGGAGACAGTAAATGTATTACACTGAGAGGGGCATTAGAAACGGCAGCTTAGCCGGATTACTGTATGCTACTAGTTTAG
Source organism: Xyrauchen texanus (assembly GCF_025860055.1). NCBI lineage: Eukaryota > Metazoa > Chordata > Actinopteri > Cypriniformes > Catostomidae > Xyrauchen > Xyrauchen texanus. The sequence continues at coordinate 11,546,952 of NC_068322.1, forward strand.
TTCTTCCTTCCTCTCCTCCCGTTCATTATATTTTTCTCTTTATCATCCTCCAGTCAACCCCATTCACTCTTTCTCAAAACTCAGGATGAATTAATGGGGCTCAACCATGCTGCATTCTTGATCTAATGTTATACATAATAATGGGTTTACAGTAACAGTTTATTCATATTCTGAAGAAAATATGAGTGGTGCTTGCCTGAAACCAGAGTGTTCTGAGTGGTTGCTAGGACGTTGCTCTGAGGTTGCTAGTGTGTTGCGAATGTTGCAAAGTCCCTTTCAAAGCAAGTCAGTCCACTCGGGCAGACAGGGCAGCTATTTTCTATGTTAACAAGTGGCAAAAAAGTATAGCTCTTGTCTACTTCAATTGGGGAAAGACTGAACTCTCCAAACATTTCTTGGTCAAGAATCAGCAATAATAAAACAATATCAGGCTTGTTCTACTAATGTGCATGTGCTTTCTTGAGCTGACTGACTGCGATCAGTGATTCTGTATCCTTTTTACATCTGTTGGCCGTTCCAATTTTGCCCATTTATTTTAATACCAGTGGTACGTCCCTGCTAAACTGTCTCTGATGGTTGTTAGCACATTGCTATGCAGTTTCTAGAATGTTCTGGGTGGTTGCCAGGATGTTGCTATGAGGTTGTTTTGAATGGTTGTTAGCATATAGCTTTGTAGTTCCTAGAGTGTTCTGAGTTGTCAATAGGGAATTGCAATGAGGTTGCTAATGTGTTTTAAGTGGTTGTTCGCACATGGCCATGTTTTCCACATGGCAGTTTTTAGAGTGTTCTGTGTGGTTGCAAGTGCAGTGCTAGGTTGCTACTTACAGGCCCAAATCAAAAGAGCCCACTCCCAAGTCTATGTTATATCCTGGTGCCTGGTTATGGTTAAGGTTCCTCCATCACTGTCTATGGGATATTTCACCTGTTGAAAAAAATTCTAACCATAGTTATGAGCAATAGTAATAAAGATTCTTGCCTTAGTAAGCACTTATATCGCTTAGGGCCATAATTCTTCTGTCTCAGCTGATGCCTTACATCCTATACTTCCACTCACAACTCATTGAATCAGCTCAGCTTGTTTCTGAGCCATGCAGCAGGCCCATTGCGTATTCAAACCCAGACTTTCACAAAATCTGTCTGGAAATTAAAGCTTAATGAAGAGCCCAGGGGGTCTGGCTATCAGAGTGATGCATGGCAGCATCTGAACGGACACCTTCTCATGATGCTGTAGTGGGTGGGAGAGCAATCCGTTGAAAAACGATTAGGAACGTGACCCCTTCAGCTTGCTAATGACATTTCTACAAGCTAGTCCAGAGCTGTCCGCTGCTTTGCTGAAGGGAATATTAAGATTGTGCCTCTCACAGGAATGATGCAGGGATAAGAAGTGGTTATTATTTTAAGATGATTGCTACTAGCAACTGGTTGAAGCTCTTCAGTAACATACTGAGCATGAATTTAGAAAATATGTGAATCTAATACACTGCACAAGGGTGGTTGACATGAAATACTTTTGGGAAGTTGACACTTCAGAGGCCAGATTTTTAGGGCAGAAAACCCCCACAACCATTGTAAAATACTATCAATTCAACCAAACATTTTGAATGAGAAATTAATGTTTTACAGGTTCATGAAAACTGGTATTTTAGCATATTAATTTATAATTATTGCCTTGGTCACAAAATCAATTAAGTAACAGAACACGTACGTAAGGCTCCCAGGAGGAAATTATTTGTGATTTGTCCTTTTTGGCAAGCCACTTTCTCAGCCTGAGGGGGCTGGTGGTTGTAGAATCCAGGTGCAGACAGTAATTTAATGAAGAATGGTTCTCAGGGTCACTACGTTGTTTGTGGCCTCAGTGAAGACCGAAAGTGAAACTGCTTGTCTCTCATTGCTTTCATATGGCAATGATGCCTTGTGGGGTTCCTGTGTTGCAGCTGGTTTATCTATCCATAAACGGAGTCCAACAGGCCATTCAGTAGGTTTACAGTGAGCTACACTGACAATTATTGGATGCACAAAAGAACTGTGGATGAAATTATATTAATGTGCATTGCTGAAGGCAATTGTGAGCACAGACAGCATTTGTAAAATCAACCATGAAATCAGTGTAATTATTGTATTCAAAAATGAAAATGAAAACTAAATGAAAACATATTTGGAAAAACAAAAGTACAATACATAAAAATTCATTTTCATGACTTCAATATGTACTAAAATACAAAATGACAATGTTTTTTGTAACACATATTTTATAAATATATATATATATATATGTTATTACTGCGATGGACTGGCGACCTGTCCAGGGTGTCCCCCGCCTTTCGCCCAATGTTAGCTGGGATAGGCTCCAGCCCCCCGCGACCCTGTACACAGGATAAGCGGTTGACGATGGATGGATGGATGGATGGATATATGTTATTATCATTTCTTATGATGTGTTACATTCATATGAGCAGACAGAGAGGTTTGAAGTCTGGAGCAGAAGAAATAGAAATAAACCTTGTGTAAATTGTCAAATTTACATTAAGCTAAAATGCTATTTATAGCCATTTTACATGCAGAATCCAATTTTTTTATCAAGAAAATTCACATTGGATCATAATTTCTTTTTTTCTAGTAAGATCTTTGATATGAGGGCAAAAATCGTATTCTTCATAATAATTTTTATTTGGTTTCCTGTAAAAATATCCAAAAATCCTTAAAACAATTTGATTTATCTTGTTTTATATATATATATATATATATATATATATATATATATATATATATATATATTACAAAATTAGAACCCTATACAAACTAAATGAAAAGGACAAATTTAAAATAAAATGGAAATGCAAACTAAATATTTTTTTTTAAACTATAACAATCCTGTAGACTCTAAATATCTTACATCTTTTTCTAAGTATGAATCTGTTTCTGATTTGGAGACCCCCACAATGATACGATTATGTGTATGTTCAGAGTCTTTGACAGCTCTACTACTTCAGTACCGAAGTACTGCGTGGGCTCTCACCAGGTGTGTGGCGCTGAACAGATGCACACCACAGGTGGGCAGAATGTGTGAGTTGTTTGTGTATATTCATGAGTGTGCCAATGTGTGAATATGGGTCACACTGATGGTAGTCAGAGATGAGGAAGAGACCAGCAGGGGCATTCTGTTTGTATTTCACAAATGCTGCAACCTGAATGAACCTTTAATTATCACTACTGAACTAACATGACTAATGAGTTTCAGAGGGAGATCCAAGATTTGCCCACACTAGGACAAGACCTCAGTTTTTTGAGCGCCCTGTCCTCTGCGGAATAATCTACACTTTTTACAATTGGATGGACAAAAATTCTGATCACAAAGTCTATGTAAATTTTCTGCTAATGTATATATATATATATATGGATCTTAGCCAAATACACATACTACATTTTAAGAATTTGAAATGTCAGAATAATAGTGGAGAGAATGATTTATTTCAGCTTTTATTTCCTTCATAACATTCCCAGTGGGTCAGAAGTTTACATACACTTTGTAAGTATTTGGTAGCATTGCCTTTAAATTGTTTAACTTGGGTCAAACATTTTGGGAAGCCTTCCACAAGCTTCTCACAATAAGTTGCTGGAATTTTGGCCCATTCCTCCAGACAGAACTGGTGTAACTGAGTCAGGTTTGTAAAACTCCTTGCTCGCACATGCTTTTTCAGTTATGCCCACAAATGTTCTGTCAGATTGAGATCAGGGCTTTGTGATGGCTACTCCAATACTGCGACTTTGTTGTCCTTAAGTCATTTTGCCACAACTTTGGAGGTATGCTTGGGGTCATTGTCCATTTGGAATACCCATTTGTGACCGAGCTTTAACTTGCTGGCTGATTTCTTGTGATGCTGCTTCAATATATCCACATAATTTTCCTTCCTTGTGATGACATCTGTTTTGTGAAGTGCACCAGTCACTCCTGCAGCAAAGCACCCCATCCTTCATGATTGGGATGGTGTTCTTCGACTTGCAAGCCTCACCCTTTCTTCTCCAAACATAACAATGGTCATTATGGCCAAAGAGTTAAATTTTTATTATTTAAATTTTTCATTAGACCAGAGGAAATTTCTCCAAAAAGTAAGATCTTTGTCCCCATGTGCACTTGCAAACTGTAGTCTGGCATTTTTATGGCGGTTTCAGAGCAGTGGCTCTTCCTTGATGAGCAGCATTTCAGGTTATGTCGATATAGGAATCGTTTTACTGTGGATATAGATACTTGTCTACCTGTTTCCTCCAGCATCTTCACAAGGTCCTTTGCTGTTGTTCTGGGATTGATTTGCACTTTTCGCACCAAACTGCGTTCACATCTCTAGGAGACTGAATGCATCTCCTTCCTGAGCGGTATGATGGCTGAGTGGTACCATGGTGTTTATACTTGCTTACTATTGTTTGTACAGATGAATGTGGTTACTTCAGGTGTTTGGAAATTGTTCCCAAGGATGAACCAGACTTGTGGAGGTCCACAATTGTTTTTCTGAGGTCTTGGCTGATTTCTTTTGATTTTCTCATGATGTCAAGCAAAGAGGCACTGTTTGAAGGTAGACCTTAAAATACATCCACAGGTACACCTCCAATTCAGCACACCAGAAGCTATTTGGCTATTTGTCTAAAGGCTTGAAATCATTTTCTGGAATTTTCCAAGCTGCTTAAATGCAGTTAACTTAGTGTATGTACATTTCTGACCCACTGGAATTGTGATATAGTCAATTAAAAGTGAAATAATTGTTGTAAAAATGACTCATGTCATGCACAAAGTCCAAAACAACTTGCCAAATCTATAGTTTGTTAATATTACATCTGTGGAGTGGTTAAAAAATTGTTTTAATGACTTCAACCTAAGTGTATGTAAACTTCTGAATTCAACTTACAGGGCATTAGCCTAACCATATGCTTCAGCATACATCATCATAATACATGCTTAAATATGGCATTTTATGCATTTAATAAATGCTAAAATCACTCAAAACTTTTTATACATTTTTAACCAGCCTTTAAGGACATGTATAAAAGTTTAAAACAATACAATTCTCATTACACATGTTCACTTAATTGGAAAACACTCTGGGCTATAAATCATTAAAGTGATATCAGCACACAAGCGCAAGACAAGAAAGTGCCAGAAAGCAGATCTCGTAAAACTCCCATGGAGAAAATAAACAAACAATTTTATTATGAGTTTCCTTTGTACTGTAAATCCTAACTCAAACCTAAACCTTACCATAAAGTCGAAGCTCTTTCCCAAACCCTGAACCTAACCATTATTTAAATGAGCATAGATCGTATGAACAGGCCCAGATAAAATCTGAAAAAAGACTTTTTCACATTTTGTCGCTGATTATAGTGGAAAATCAGCATAACTATGTATAAAACACTGTAAAATGATCTAAACCAGTGGTTCCCAACCCTGTTCTTGGAGGTCCCCAACACTGCACATTTTTGAATATCTCCCTTATCTGACACAGCCAATTCAGGTCATAGAGTCTCTACTAACGAGCTAATGATTTGAATCAGGTGTGTTTGATTAGGGAGATATTCAAGATATGTAGTGTTGGGGGACCTCCAAGAACAGGGTTGGGAACCACTGATTCTACATAATTATGGTAGCAGGAAGCATAATCAAATTAGTCTACATTTTTAACAACTGAACACATAAAAACCCTGGGATGTGTTGAACTTTATGAATAATGCAAATTCAAATTTCAAATAGAGTTCTGCGGGCACAGATATTGTGTATCTTCTGAATATGACTAAACACACACAAACACATCTTTGATCATTTATAGGAGTTTATAGTGGTACAGAAAAGCATCGTGACCTATTCTGCAATATCCATAGTGATTTATTGGATCCAAAAATAATATTAAATTGCAATTGTGTTACAACAAAAACCTGCACACATGTGATAACGCAGAGTTGACCTCTTCCCTCTGTGGGTGGACAGGGTACAGGTTCTGGATTCTAGAGGCTCTCCGGCTACCATGGCTTTGACGGACGATGGGATCTTCAGGTCTAATGAGCTGTGTAGGAAGCAATGGAGAGGAGAATATTTCCTGCAGGGAGTCATCCAAAAACCATTTAACAAAAGGAAATATGCAGGAGGTCCAACAGAGAGGTGCTTTCATTTTCTCTTCTCTCTTTACCCTTTCCTCCCTCAATTTCCTGCCACAATTTGTGACTGCAAGGAAAGAAGATATAGGTATATAGAGAAAAACTGTTTCAATCTGTGAGAAGCAGACAGTGCTGGACCAGCATGAGGATTTATGTGTAGGCAGCAGTCAGTTTTTGATATTTTTGGATATGGAATATAATAACAAGCCATTGAAAAAACAGACAAGAGTGAATTTGTATCTGAAGTTGATAATTTAGCTTTTGTTGTCTGATTTTGAGTATTTGAGAGGAATGAGTAGTAACAATTAACACAAGTATTCAGTGCTGGCTTAAACATTTCCTACATTTATCAAGCTGTAAATTATCTCACTGAAAGGAAAGTCTAGTGGCAATATGTTAGCATGAAAGAAACAGGGAAGGGCAAGTTTCTTAAATAAATATTTCATAAATATTTCATCATTTACTCACCTATATGTCTTTCCAAACACAAAAAAACAATAAAAAGAACTATCCAGATTGAAAGCAGGTACGTACCATATTCAGACCTTTAACTTTCTCCAATAAACCCAAACTGTAACATACACACACATACATACACCCATCAACTGCATTCGTGTCTCTGGAGCTTTGGCTCTTCATCCATCTACTCTCAAGATGCTCTAGTTGAGATGCACTCAAGGGAAAGCAAGTGACCCAGATTCACTGGCCACTATCACCGAGACTTAAAATCAGACTCTCAGTGTGGCCCATATACAATGAACACAAGCCCATCTTCGAAGCAGATCTGATCAATGAAATATTATCATAACAACCAGGACAGGACTTACGCACGGACTAATCTGGGCTGCAGCATGGGCCCAGTGCTGCTGGGGGGCCCCCCAAATGTGCATGTGAGCAGTGCAGATTGAATGCTGATTGGAGTGGGAGCTTGATTTTGCCTGGAGGAAAGAGTGTTTTTTCTGAAAGTCAGAGTGTCAGACTTATTCTCTCGTTCAAAGAGCGCTCCATCACGAGCTCTAGGTATGCCAACCTAGTTGTATGTTTATAAGATCAAATTAAAAGAAAGAGAAATATTATTATAATTAAATATGAATTTAATAAAATAAATAAAGATAGCTTTGGTAAGACAGGCCTTTCTGTCATATAAATGTTCAAGTATTAAATTGCATGCACAGACTGCTTATTGTTTTAAATGTGGTCATTTAAAAAAATAAAAGAATATTCTTGGAAATAGAGTACAATGCCTTTCCGGTGATCAAAATATATGAATGCAATTTATTTTCCTGATAATTATCTGATCATATATTTTTACCCTAATAATTTTATACAGTAAAATTTATTTATCTTATTTTATCGATATCGATATTGTTTGATCGATTTCAGAATGATCTGAGCAGAGAAAGGAAATCCATTCCACTCACATACACTGCCAGAGACTATTTAGAAGAGACGGGCCACTTCTATTTAAATGAATGGGAGGTATTGGAATGGCCAACCAAGAATTTCTAGCACCCAACGGTCAACGGATGTAGAAAGGAAGTCTCGCCTTACAGGTAAAAGAGCCAATCACCTTTTAGATACAGACATATCAAGGGTTGAATTCCCTTTGTTGAATTCTGTGTTTGATTTACGCCAGATGTAATAGGAATCCTGTCTTCCAAACAGTTTCAATTTCGACTCATCAGTCCCCAGAACATTCTTCCAAAATTAGCCTTAATGTTCTTCTGGGTTAGCAGTGGTTTTTGTCTCGCCACTCGTCCATGGATGGCATTTTTGGCCAGTGTCTTTCTGATAGTGGAGTCATGAACGGAAACCTTTATTGATGCGAGAGATGCCTGCATTTCCTTGGATGTTGCCCTTGTCTGTTTTGTGACTTTCAGGATGAGTCGTCGCTGTACTCTTTAAGGAATTTTGGAAGGTCGACCACTTCTGGGAAGGTTCACTACTGTGCTAAGTTTTCTCCATTTGGAGATAATGGCTTTCACTGTGGTTCTTTGGAGTCTCAGAGCCTTTGAAATAGCTTTGTAACCCTTCCCAGACTGATGTATTTCAATCACATTTTTAATCAACAATTCTGGAATTTCTTTAGACCTTGGCATAGTGTGCTACTGGGTAAGACTTTTTAGCCAACTTCATGCTGCTAAAAAAGTTTGATTTAGTTGTTAATTTGATTGAGCAGGGCTGTCAGTAATCAGGTCTGGGTGTGTCTAGTCCAGCTGAAGCTATTATGAATGCAGTTTCATAGATTTGGCGATTTAATAACTAAGGGCAAATACTTGCTTATGACCCTTGCTGATGTCAGTAACACGAGCGATTCTGAAGAAAGACATTAAAATTGTCTTTTAAAGTCGATCGTCTTCTAACAGCTGCTAAAATCAGTGAAAAATGTATCATCGGAAGGTTATCTAGGATGCCTTAAGTTTTTCTGCAGAGCTCCATGTGGCAACACGTAAGTGGAATATTCTATTTAAACACCAAAATAGAAATATGAGAAAAATAACAGTGTCCTCTTGTTTTTGTGTCAAGTGCATATTTCTGCTGTCTCTGTGCATTAACTGCAGCATATGAATTTTAACATTAGAAAACTTACAAGTGCAAGAGACACAGACATGTAGTATTTGTTTTAACAGGCATAAAATTATATAATTTATTTTTAATAAAATAAAATAAACGTATTATGGGAACATATTTTATCTAATTAAAATCACTAGGATGATGGACTACTTTTTGCTTGGACAAACAGTCATTACATAAAAGACATAGATGTTCAATGTTCAAACAGACTGAGTGAGCGAGGTGAATTTCTCATTCTGTGTTCCAAACACACACACACACACACACACACACACACATGTTGTGTTTCCATGTTTTATGGGGACTTTCCATAGACATAATGGTTTTTATACTGTACAAACTTTATATTCTATCCCCTAAACCTAACCCTACCCCTAAACCTAACCATCACAGAAAACTTTCTGCATTTTTACATTTTCAAAAAACATAATTTAGTATGATTTATAAGCTGTTTTCCTCATGGGGACCGACAAAATGTCCCCACAAGGTCAAAAATTTCGGGTTTTACTATCCTTATGGGGACATTTGGTCCCCACAAAGTGATAAATACACGCTCACACATACACACACACACACACACACACCGAGAGGCTTTGACGGCAGTCATCATCACACTTAGCCTTGTTGATTGGCTCTCACTCATTCACACATCCACTCTCTGACACTTTCTCCCACTTATTTGCTTATTTTTCTCCTGATCCGCATCTCTCATTCCCCTCAAGAAGCTGACAAACTATCAGTCATGTGAAAACCGCAGAAAAAAATCCATCCTTGTGTTCACAAAGCAATTTAGGTTAAATGGGGCTTTTTTGGGACACAAACAGGTGCGTTTGGATCAATTTGCACTCTGCATTCATCTGTCAGTGAAAACATGAGGTGGAGATGACCTCAACATGGCAGAGCTCACAAATGCGTGCTAGATGCACAGTAGAATCAGATCAAAGTAAATAGAAGACGGAGAGAAAAATGAAGTGAATGAGAAGTGTTAGGGTCAGGGAGAAGATTTAGGAGGGAAGTTGAAGGAGAGGATCGAAAATGGGTGTAAGATAAAGAAGGGGGAGATGGGGAGGGAAGATAATGATGAGGCTGAGCTGTGTTGAGTTTGAAAATGCTCTGACAGTGTCCTTTTAAAACACCCTTTCTGCTGTCTTCAACAGAAAAGGAGAGAGAGAGAGAGAGAGAGAGAGAGAGAGAGAGAGAGAGCAGCCATCTGTCAGTACCTTACATTGCAGACTTCCAGCTATCTGATAGCACACAGAGAGAGAGAGAGAGAGAGAGAGAGAGAGAGAGAGAGAAAGAGAGAGAGCCTGACAACTCTGTGTAAAAAGCTGCATTGGAATTCACTGGGCAGAGACAGAATGCATGTAAGGGCAGGACAGAGTGCTGAATCCTGCTGATAATACAAGAAGGCTTTTTTAGCACAAATTATTCAAAAGTGGCCCTTTTATGAGAAAATTCACTTGCTTCACACACACACGTACACTCTGACTTTTTTTCCTTAGGGGGAAAATAAACATTTGCTGCTGGATAGTCTTTGTTCTCAGAATTTATTGGCATTTCAATAGATGCAATATGCTGGGCAGAGTCAATGGCATGCTGAAGCTTTTAGTTTCCATGCTGTTTCGAGTAGGGTTTGAGGAATGGCTAATTTATTTAGAAGATAACAACTTAAAATAAATATAATATAAAAGCAAAATCCATCACCTGATAGAAAGCATGACCCCAGCATCTACTAGCATTCTAATATATGGCTAAGAATTTGAGTTACTTTCTTGACTTTAGCCTGTAAAGTCTGTGAGTCATGAATTAATGATGAAATGAATGAATACATTTGAATAGCCTTCACTAATACTGAATTTCTATGTCTGAGCTTGAGTTTAAAGACTGCAAACTACATGCTAATGTATTAGCCTTTCAACTGATCAAATAGAAACATTCAATTCCATATGAGAGTGATGAGGTTTTTACAAGGTTTTAAAAAATGATTGGACAGATTTTGCATAGAATACATCCATATTTCATTCATCTTTCAACAAAACAGCACTCAAACTAGGTTAAGACAAGTTCAACTAACATGATTAAGAAAATGTGCAAATCTTACACATGCTAACCTGACTTCTGTATCTACACCAGCGTAAAAATGGCTAAAACACATTTGTAGTAGTCTTTATTATGTGAATTAGTTGGTATAGTTAAAAAAGGGCAAATCTAGTCATTTAAACTATCTCCATTCTTCTCTTCAACAGTCCAATGCACATTAAACTCAGTGCTATATCAATAAATACTAATAAAGTGCAACGATTTCACAAACATGACTGACGTTTTTTAACCTAGCAAAGCAATCAGTGCTACACATTTTGCTGTCTTTGCATGAGATTTACAAGGCTAAGAATATTATACTATTTTGGAATTAATTATACCAGATGTTCAACTAAAACGCTTAACTTTTCAGCTAAATCGAAGCAAAACCTGACATGCTGGGCCACCGTACACATTCAAGGTAAAGTCTAAGTTTTTAAGATGAAGTTATTTGTTAAACTTAAATTAATTTTGTTCTGTGCACCCCTTTTCTCTGCCTATCAAGTTATTTGAAGATATTGCTATTATGAGCAAGAATGTTTTAGAAAATCAATCAAGTGACAAGAATAACAAGAATAACTAAAATGTCTGAAATATGAGACTTTTCCTCATTTGCAAGTCACTTTGGATAAAAGTGTCTGATTAACAAGTGAATGTAAATGTAAATGTTATGCAATAATGTTTGATAGTTGATAGTTGATAATTACTAGCTGAGTTCAGCTAGTAATTGAAAAAGAATGTTCATATTTTGGTAGCACTTAACAATAAGTGATTGGTTATCGCTGAAAAGGATGTTGAATGACAACATACAGAATCCATCATCAAAGTCTTATTTCAGAGTCAGGTCACATATCTATCTGATTGTATATTTCTTTGAATAGCTCAGAGCAATGTTTTCTGTAATCATAAAAATACAAACAGACATCCTTGCTCATGATTCCCAAACCTGATTATCTTTTTCATTCTGTCTTTCCCAGAATAATCTAGAACAATCACAGCATTATAGCGATAGATCAGCTTGGTCTCCATAGACCTTGTGTATATGTGTCTGTTCATAAGAGTGAAGTATTTCAGAGTGTCTAGTTGAGCACTCAGCTTAGCAATGGAGAGGTGAACCATGGGACATCCAATCAGCTTACTACTCTACCCCATAACATCCTCATGACAACACCCAGGCAATAGGTGATAATGATTACTACGCCGTTCTTAATGATCACAACTGGGACTGAAAATATGCAGGCGCACATCTATTAGGGGCTCGTTAGAATCTCACCCATTATGGTCCTATAATTGGAAAACATTCTTTTCCACTGAATACAAAACTATGAATGAATAATGAAGCCTAAATTATTCTAGACATAAATTGAAAATAAATCTTCTTTTTTTTTTTGGCTCACACATGAAAAGTAGCATGTAGCCACAAGTGAAAGGATTTCATTTCATAGTGACAAGAGCTGTGGTTAAAATCTGCATTAAGTCCATTGAGTTTATTGCAAAGCGTTGTAAAGGAAAAAATTAAATAAAAAAGAGCCAGCTGAAAATATTCATGCAATTCAAGCGGGTTCATTACAGCATGAACACGCTTGATGGCACAGACATTAAAGGAAAGCGCTGGCCGTACAACTGCAGAACTTTCAAATTATATTACAAAAATCTTACAAAACCTTCTTCTGCATTACTCCAGTAGTCATGAATTTCACACATACAGTGCTTAGGTTGTTTTACTGTATGTCAGAGTAAAAGCATTTATCTGACTTCTATCTGGTTCAAAATGACTTTAAACTACTAGTGGAGTGCTGATGGCAATGATGTATCCATTAAAGAGCTAGTTCACCCAAATTGAAAATTCATTTGGAACAACATAAGGATTACAAACTTTTCATTTTTGGCTGAAAAATCCTTTTTAATCAAAAGTAAAATTCATTAAAAAAGTATCTGTTTCTCTCTGTGTAATAAAACTGCATCCTTGGAGTTCCTTCTATTGGTGTACAGATTAATAGTAATATGGCAGAGAGAATGTAACTCGCTACGCGTCTCGATCGCCACTGCTTTTTATTTCATTTGGCTTTGAAGTGATCTGAAAAGGTAGGGCTGAAGGAAAGAGGAGGGTGAGAAAGCAAGGAAGAGTAAGTGAAAGAGACAGAAATTTCACACAGTGCCTTCCTTCATTCAGAAAAGATCAAAGGTAACATGATTTCTTTTCTTCTCCGGGATCAGAGACTGTTAATGCATCTGCTGCTCTATAAAGTGCTGTCGGGCTAACATGAATGCGGCTGGTCAGAATATAACATCCCTCTGTAACCACATTGAACATTTCCCCCTGTCTATTTCTATATTGTTCTGTAAGTCCACAACAACCATCAATTTAAAAAGGCAAAGCAAATCTTTAACAAGTTCTTGAAAATTAGCATCTCTCTTTCTGTCTGTAATGGTTGTCTTTGATTTCACCTTGCTCGTAAAATACCTTTGAATTTAAAAGAGGCATTTGTCTATTAGCTTTGAGGTAATCTACGTATATGATAATGTACTCCGAAAAGTTTTTACAATTTACTTATTTGTAGATATCTTTCTCTTTTTGGAAAATGGACCAATGACTCATCTTACTCTCGTCACTTTTTTGTCCTACCAGATGCTCTATAGAATGAGAACGTCCCACCCCCTAATCCCACCTGCAACCGACTGGCAAATCATGGTTTATGACTGATGAAAACTAGAATCTGTTGGCTCTTTTAAAAAAGGGACAAGCCATTCAATACGTTATGTCCAAACTTACTGTTTAAAAAGGAAATACGTCAACACATGAAAGAAAACGGTGCCTGTCTATTTCTTGTGGTCTTTAAAATTGTGTATTTTTTCAGAGGCAAATCAACTATTACAACTTTATAGAGAAACTTTAGCCTCTTTCTAGAGTTCCTGGCAGCATGTCTGCTCATAGGCTCTGACGTAAGAGGAAACCTCATAGGAGCTCTCCGTGGTGCTGATATTTCCGCTGAAGTGGGGTGCTGCTCATATTGCACAGGATTACAGGCATTGAAATCAACACAAGCCTGCACGTGAAGTGTCCAACCACCAGACTGATTAAAGACAGGTCCAGTAGCATTGAAGAGAAATGGATGAAAATGACCAGGAAGGATCGATACTAATAAAAAAAAATAAAGTAAAAGGTGAAGTGTCTCATTTCTGTACCACTAGCATCAGCAAATAGAATTGCAAAAATCACAGCTGTGCTTACCGCTTTTGGAGAATCAACTTATGGCTCATTTATAGAGGTGAATACAGGTAAAGTGGGACACTTTCTGCTAATTTTTAATTGCAGTTGTTTTTAAAATATGATCCAAATGGCTTTATCAGTGTCATTCCATATTAGAACATAATGTTGTTTTTTTTGGTAATGGACGCATGCACACATAATGATAGATACATATGCTGTTACGTTATGTCACCTGTCTGTTCTTGTTTTGGGAATTGTTGCTGTGTTTTCTCTTTCTGATTCTTTGTCTTCACACATTGATACTGATTTGTAAATTGTATGCTTTGCCTTTCAGTTACCATTGGCTGTTTCAACAGTGCCGGCTTATACATCATAAATGCCTCTTTCGGCAGTGGCGAGTTGTTGCGGCTCCGGACCGGTCGCGCTTCACCACCCTCCCCACCAGCCATGTCCCACTTTACCAGTTGTCCTAGGTGTTGTTACCTGTATTCATCCTAATTCTCTTTTTATATAGAGCTGCATGGGGACAACAATTCTAGCATAGAAAAATGACACACCACCATTAAAATTGATGAATCAGGCTGATATTTCATGTTTTAAATCTATTGAGAACTGATTATACACACATAACTTAAAATGCAACAAATATCCTCAGGATCTAGGTCTGAGAAACATATTTTCAGAATATGCATAGAAAGTAAAATATTACTTTCAGAATTACTATGATTATTATTGTTTTTCCCCTCCACATATACAATAGTGCACTTTGAGCTCCATGGAACAGTAAATGCAACAGAACATGGTTAATGCATAACTTCTGATCTTGGCTAAAATGTTTTTAACATTTAAACTTTCTTCGGCATGTTAAATTAGTTCAAAAGACACCAATACATTTGGTTGTTTTTCAGTGGAAACCTTTTATTTCACATGACACAATAGCGTACCAAGCCATCGAAGAAAACAAAACATCAATTTGCAAAAGGTGCAACTTGAAACTTAAAAATAAAGAAACATTTTAAACAACGTGAGAATAACAAACACATTTAATAAACCATTCACAACATCAAGATCATATTTTCTCGGTAAGGGAGCTGAACATTCATCAATACTGAAAGAATGAAACACTGCACCTGGTAGTGCCTGTAGGAAATTTACAAATGAAGTTTAAGGGTTCTTTAACCAAGTCTGGAGTCTTCTGAACCCATTAAGCAGAAAACAAGGTGATCAACAATAAGTTAATCTTTATTTTCAATGTAGTTTCACCATCAAAACATGACAACTGAATGAAATTTGCTAAATGTTACCTCATATTGTGTCATGATTTCCAATGAAATTGTTGATGATTGATGCGGCAAGCGAATTTGCAACACTGCTCAAAGCTGAAATGATGCTGTCGTCTGTTGATTTACTTCTTTATATTTTGTTATGTGGCTGAAAAGAGTGCTTTAGGGACTGAGCTGTCTGTATATTGTTTATGGTATAGTACATATGGAGATTTGGTATAAAATGTTCTTCTGAGGGGATGAAACTGTACAGAGAGTGGAAAAAAGATTGAAAGAAAGAAAACAAAGAGAAAGAAACACTTGCAATAGATATTCTTCATAAGTATCTTTGTCTTTTTTTATTTACCTGATAAGCAAAACGGCATAACATTTTGAGGCCTTTTTCTTTCAGAGGAAGTATCTTAAATATAAGTGCATTCTGTCTTGTAGCACTGACAAATTTAGCACTTGTTTGAAATTCACTTAATTCATGATATATATTATCTGAAATAAAGTCTTAAAGGGATAGTTCACCCCAAAATGAAAATTCACTCATCATTTACTCACCCTCATGCCATCCCAGATGTGTATGACTTTCTTTCTGCAGAACAAAAATTATGATTTTTTAGAAGAATATTTCAGCTCTTTATGTCCTCTCAATGCAAGTGAATGGGTGCCAAAAAATTACATTCCAAAAAGCACATAAAGTCAACATAAATGTAATCCATATGACACCAGTGGTTATATGCATATCTTTAGAAGAGATATGATAGGTGTATATGAGAACAGATAAATATTTAAGTACATTTTTGGCTAGATATACTTCTCCCTGCCCAGTAGGGGGTGGTATGCATTAAGAATGTGAATCATCAAAAGCACAAGAAGAATGTGAAAGTGATCTGTTGTTTCACCCACACCTACCATATCGCTTCTGGAGACATTATGACATGTGATTTTTGAGCTTCACGTTTTGGTCACCATTCACTTGCATTGTATGGACCAAAAGAACTATAAGAGATATTCTTCACAAATTTTCATTTGTGTTCAGCAGAAGAAAGAAAGTCACACATCTGGGATGACATAAGGGTGAGTAAATGATGAGAGAATTTTAATTTTTGGGTGAACTATCCCTTTAATATCCTATGGAGTTTTGCTTCTCAGATATTTTACTGGTAAATAAGATACCCGTTAGCAATATGTTTTTGCAGTGTAGACAAAGCAGATCAGAATTTTGCCTTTGAATAGGACTAGAGGCACAGAGGATCCACAGAGCAACAGATGTGACCATTCTGTGAGTGTAGATAGAGATAGGGAGGGAAACAAAATAAATAAACAGACATTAGTCAAAAAAGAAGGGTAGCTACTCATACACTCACATATAATCCAAGCCATTTCTGAACAGTATGTATGTGTGTGTCAAGCATGGAAATAATCATCAATGCACCCTCTTACGCTCTCTGAATTCACATTTCAGCTCAAATTATGTAGATGACCTTGGCCAGCCACAGAACCTGTGCTTTATTAAGTAGATTAATTCTCCCCGCTCTCATCTCTTCTGACACTGAAAACCATTCTCTTCTACAGCATTCATTTCTCTTCATTGCTAATTGAAGCTTCAAACCTGCTAATCTCAGTGCATCCAGGACAATTTGCTGTGCCAATAGTCCGCAAGCTGTCCATATTTCCTAACTAAAAAGCTTGCATCACCAAATGGTGGTTTGTTTGTGCAAGATCTCAGACTGCAGGCTTTGTTTCATGAATACATTTATATGCACTGAAACAATCAAATCAAAGCGGTGTTTGGGCACATAACCAAAACCTTTGCCCTTGAATATTTTGGTATTTATATGTTTAAAAATATATTCTCCAGATGTCCATGAAACACGTTTAAGGGCCTTTGAAATCTGTGCTCATTTTGAATGAAAAAGTATATCAGTCTAAACAGGTTTTTCAATGGTTGATTCGCAAATAAATATTATTATTATTTGTATGACATGTTGTCCCCTCCTGTCCTGAATATGTGGTTAAAGTCTAAGTAATACAAGTAAACACTCAAATCTACAATAATACATACTTAAAGTGCTTTGTCTTGGTCAATTGAATGGTGTCCGTGGGTGGTTATGTAAGTGTGAAGTACCTTGCACTGGCAGAGGGAACACTCACTGCCGTGTTTGGTCCAAGCAGAGCCACTAAAGCGGGTGACTCCGTACTCATCCACGCAGGTCTTGGTGATGTCATTTTGGACAGTGTCGGACAGGCAGGGGTCCGTAACGCAGCGTGAACAGCACTCGCCCTCTGGAACCACTGTAAACTCACAGTCAGAGACCGCCGGACACGGTATGGACCAGCAGTCCACCTCTCCCCTCTGGAAAATTTTTTTTAAAATACACAAAAGCAAATGATACACTTTAAAAAAGAAAGTCATATGGGTTTGAAATGACATAATGCTGAATAAATGTTCATTTTTGGGTAAACTATCCCTTTAACATGCCGTAATTAACCTGTACAGTTACCTATCAATTGTGTTTGTACTGTATCTGTATGTTTGTGTGTTGTGCTCACTGATCCACAAAGATCCAGAGTGAAGGATCAATTTAACATATTGAGTTCTGTCTCCTTAAATGTTCTTGAAGACTTAATTTAATATCAGTTAGATAGCGGGTGATGTGTAAAAATATATATCAAGCTTTTTATTCTTTTTGGATGTTTTCCACAGATGCAAGGACGAACAGATGGGTTGCCTGGAAGTGTGGGAAGGTCATTCCAGGGAAATAGTGTAAGTACGACTGACAAACAAAAGAAACTAAGAGCTTTGGTGTGTTTTCAAAGTTCAAAAAAAGAAAATTGTCATTATTTACAAACCATTAGAAATGTCAAATCTTTGTGCTGTTATCATCACCAAATTAGACATTTTGAAGAAAGTTCACACCTCTTTACAATGAGAGTTGAGAGTGACCATGGCTGTTAAGCACTAAAAAGGACAAAAAGATACTATCAAAGCACCTTGAATGTAGTCCTGACTATATTCCAATTTGTCTGAAGCCATAATTTAGCTTTTTGTAGAAACAAAAGACTGAAATTTAAGTTGTTATTCACTGAACATCTTCCCCTTCATTGCAGCTCTCAAATGTCATTATCTAAAAAGATTATATTCTAAAACAGTATATTCTTTAAAAAAATAATTTAGCTTAATGATATGAAACAAAAGAGTTTGAGTAAATAATGACAGAATTTTCATTTTGGGAGAAAATATCCCTTTGAAGTTCAGGCTGCATCCTGTAACAGAGCAGGTTACATACAGTAGACCTTGATTATATGAATGCTGTCATTTTTTGCTGTGTCTCCTGGAGTGTTCTAGATTGTTCCGGAAACATCCTATGTTCCTGCACTCCTCATCATTTTGTATCCTATCTTAAAATAAAGCAATTTTTCCTCTCTTTTTCCGTGCCTCTCGCTCTTGAAGTTCTGTGTTTCTTCTACTTTACAGAAAACAAGAAAAAACTGATGAGAAGTAGGTTTTAAAGTGAAAAAGGACTTAAAAAAGCGCTGTCTGAAAGAGATTACGATAACATGTAATAAAACAATTGAATAGAAGCAAAACACACAAAGAGGATGTAGTGAAACTACAGGAATTTTACTATAGGCTTGTTGTGCACTGAATTGGTTTGATTATGTTCCAATATTAAAGATGGTTTAATGGACACAGACTACACCTTCAGGATTAAAAAGGACTTTCAATTGAAAGGACTTTATTGATCAATTAATCCAGATCTGGGCTTTAGCCTCAGCCAGGGAAACAAGCACTCAGTCTGTTACTAAGTTCACAACTGTCCAGAAGTCCAGAAGCAGAATTAATTTCATAGCTCACAAGTTTAGTAGTTTAAAACCTGAGGATAATGCTTTTTACTTTGTGTACTAAAAATGACAGGTTTTGGAGCCCTATTTGAGGCCACTGTCAGCTCACTGAGGGGAAAGGATTTGCACCAGAGAAAAAGATCATGTTAACTGGACTTTATAATTCAGTTCTTCTGCAAGTGCAAAAAGTTCCCACAAAATGAAAGAAAAATAGCTACTGGGGGCACTGAAACAGTGCACAGGAGGGATGAACTCAAGAGGGACTGAGTACTGCAATGTTCAAGTTTGGCACACGATTTCCTGACTGGATATTGTCCAAAGTTTTACTGTGGCCAGCAGAATCTCTGAAACAGATCACTGCACTAGAATGTGATACACAGAATGAAAGTGGAGTTTATACTGAGACTTAAGCATCTGTGAAATGAAAGTGGTTGTTAAAGAGGAGACATTCAACACTTCTGTTATAAATATGTTTTTTTCCTTCCCTTTAGTCCACTTAGTCAGTTTCTTGCACCAATAATAGTAATTCAGTTATACATGAACATTTCAACCCTTGTAAATTGTTTGGCTGTTTAGTTGCTATAGCATTAATTAACATATTTCTGTATGTACCTCTTTTATGATTAGGTAACCTCAAGTTCACTCTATCTTTCATGAGGATTGGACAAGTTGCAGAAAACTGAATATTTAATGGAGACCATGTACATATATTTCACATTGTTATGTTGTAGGCTTATGCTAAAATGCTTTAAAAAATTAATTTCTCATAAATCTACTCTTCATACCCCACATTGACAAAGCAAAAAACAGATTTATTTATAACTTTCAGTTTTTACAAGAAAAAAACTGAAATATCACATATGAAAAATACTTGACAAAAATATTCAGACCCTTTGGAATTTTGAAAAAAAGCACCTAAAGGACTCTCCGACTGTGAGAAACAAAATAATCTGGTCTGATGAAAAGAAGATTGAACTGTTTGGCCACAATTCCAAGCTTTATGTTTGTAGGAAACCAGGCACCACTCATAACCAGCGCAATACCATCCCAAAAGTGAAGCATGGTGGTGGTAGCATCATGCTGTGGGAGTGTTTTTCAGCGGCAGGGACTGGGGAACTGGTCAAAGTTGAAGGAAAGCTGAGAGCAGCAAAATACAGAGATATACTTAAGGAAAACCTGGTCCAGAGTGCTCAGGACCTCAGACTGGGACAAATGTTCACCTTCCAACAGGACAATGACCCTAAGCACACAGCTAAGACAATGCAAGCATGGCTTAGGGACAACTCTGTGAATGTCTTTGAGTGGCCCAGCCAGAGCCCGGATTTGAACCCAATTGAACATCTCTGAAAATTGTTGTCCACCAACAGTCCCCATCATACCTGACAGAGCTTGTGAGGATATGCAGAAATGAATGGCAGAAAGTCCCCAAATCCAGGTGTGCAGACCTTGTTACATCATACCCAAAAAGACTTGAGGCTGCAATCACTGCCAAAGTGCTTCAACAAAGTACTGAGTTAAGCGTCTGAATACTTTTGTCAATGAGATGTTTCAGTTTTTTCTTTTTAACACATTTGCAAACTTATCAAAAATCAGTTTTTTGCTTTGTCGATATGGGGTTTGTAGTGCAGATTGAAGTGAAAAAAAAAAAATATATATATATATACAATAATTTAAAGCATTTTAGCACAAGTCTGTAAAAAATTAAGGGGGTCTGAATACTTTCTAAACGCAATACATAATATAATGTATATATACATTATAGATATTTACACAGTTGAAGTCAGAAGTTTACATACACCTTAGCCAAATACATTTAAACTCAGTTTTTCACAACTCCTGACATTCAATCGTAGAACACATTCCCTTTATTAGGTCAGTTTGAATCACTACTTTATTTTAAGAATTTGAAATGTCATAATAATAGTGGAGAGAATGATTCATTTCAGCTTTTATTTCCTTCATAACATTCCCAGTGGGTCAGAAGTTTACATACACTTTGTTAGTATTTGGTAGCATTGCCTTTAAATTGTTTAACTTGGGTCAAACATTTTGGGAAGCCTTCCACAACATCTCACAATAAGTTGCTGGAATATTGTCTGATTCCTCCAGACAGAACTGGTCGCACATGCTTTTTCAGTTCTGCCCACAAATTTTCTATCGGATTGAGGTCAGGGCTTTGTGATGGCACAACTTTGGAGGTATACTTGGGGTCATTGTCCATTTGGAGACCGATTTGCAACCGAACTTTAACTTTATGGCTGATATCTTGAGATTTTGCTTCAATATATCTATGTCAATTAAAAGTGAAACAATCTGTCTGTAAACAATTGTTGGAAAAATGACTCATGTCATGCACAAAGTAGATGTCCTAAATGACTTGTCAAAACTATAGTTTGCCAATATTTAATCTGTGGAGTGGTTAAAAAAGGAGTTTTAATAACTTCAACCTAAGTTAATAACTTCAACCCAACTTCTGACTTCAACTGTATGTATGTATATATATATATATATATATATATATATATATATATATATATTTATTGTACAGTGGCAATATATAAATACAATTCCCTTGCCTTTAAAAATGAAAATAAATAAATAAAAAACACATAAATAAAAGACAGCACAGACTATTAGAATAGCATGACTCATGGCTTAGCACAATTTTTTTTTATTAGAGTGCTACTATTCACTATGCAGTAGCACACTCATTTGTCATTGTGTTTGCACCGACTGGGCAAAAACACCCAGATTTAGCTTCGCATTGTCATATTGCATTACCACAAATGTGGCCTTGCATGTTGCACTCACCATGCACTGGCACTGCTGGCAGTTCTCTACCCAGGTTTCTCCATTTCTGTAAGCTAACAGACCATTCTGGTGCAAACACTGGGAACTCAGGCGCGGATCACATTCAGGACAGCACAGCACGTCCACCGTGGGATTCTCACAATCACACACCATCCGTCTACACATCACCAGCCCTGTCTACAACAGGATATAGAGAGTGAGTAAAATGTGTGTAAAATACTGTATAGTTAAACCTGTTAAACAAATGCAATTTTCAATACACATTTCAAATCACATTTTCAATAATTGGTTCCAGACTTATGAATTGAATACATTTTTTTAATTTATTTTCCCTTTTGCCATTCATAATATATATAATTTTTTACTGTATTATTATTTCTGTGTATTTCTGTACTGTAATTAGTGTATAATATTTGTCAATGTTTTCCATTCTGATAATCATGCCAAAAAAGCTTTGTTGACTGAGTAAAAACCATTCCCCTTTTCAAACTTTACTGTATTCCCTATCAACCACTTAGGCTTGTCCAGCTCACCTGGCAAGAGCAGACCGAGCACCTGTCATCATCCAGAACCCAGATCTGCCCATTGTGTTTCACTTTTCCATCATGGGCACAGTCTCCTGTGCAGTTCTTGCCGTGTGGACACCGGCAGTCATATCCTCCGTCCACATTAAAGCACACGGTGTCATTAGCACAAGTGTGCCTCCCCAGCTCACATTCATCGATGTCTAACAACCAGAAAACAGAGAAAGAAACCAGTTTAACCAGTTGAATTCTGTTTAATTTCAGATTTGTGCGCTACAGAGCAACATTAAAAAATGTAGCTCTCATTATTTATTTATAAACACTCATAAAAGACAAGCTACCTTCACATGACTCTCCATTGGCTGAGAACCTTCCATTGTCATGGTAACCATCGCGGCACTCGCAGTGGTACCAGCCAGGTAGGTTGATGCAGGTGGCTCGACTGTCACACTCGACAAATCCATCTGAGCACTCATCAATGTCTAAAGAGGCAAGATAGAGACACAGGTAAGAAAACCAAAGACATTTATGAGAAAATGCATATGTTGCCAAATTGACTTGGACCCGCAGTTCTCAAACTCTTGATGAGCAATACCTAAATAATGTCAAGAATTGTCATTATGCCTGGTATTGGCCTGGGTAGCTCAGCGAGTATTGATGCTGACTACCACCCCTGGAGTCGTGAGTTCGAATTCAGGGTGTGCTATGTGAATCCAGCCAGGTCTCCTTAGCAACCGAAATTGGCCCGGTTGCTAGGGAACGTAGAGTCACATGGGGTAACCTCCTCGTGGTCACGATTAGTGGTTCTTGCTCTCAATGGGGCATGTGGTAAGTTGTGTGTGGATTGCAGAGAGTAGCATGAGCCAGATTGATGCTTAAAAGACATACAAGGGAGAAGATAATAGTAGTGTTACCATGCAAAATGTCAATTAAGTACTAGACTAGTACAACGCAATATGTTAATATGTTAATATGTTAACAATATGTTAATATGTCACAACCATTTAATTATAATTACAAAAAACGGCACGTAGTGCAATGCTCATGTTTTATTACGCTGAGCTGTACTGTGTTGCTTCCAAACCATTTTAAAATTCTTCAATGGATAAAAATATTCATATGCATATTTGAGTTCTGTCCTTGCAACAAACACAAAGGAAGTGACACAAAAAAGAGCTTTGCCATGGCCGTTAATGACATCTCAAAGGAGCGTACCCAACAGCTGTAGATAATGATGCTTTTCACAAACAATACATGGCCTTGGATTCTGATGTCATAAAGAGCTTTGCACAGCATCTCTCACAGAGCCAGCCAGTGACTGATAAACTTTAACCTTATACAACAGATTTACCAAACACTGTTTGGAGCGTTTTTCACCTTACCCATCTAATTAGACTTCAAGGGAGAATTTTGTGTTGTATTGTGTTTCAATGTCAAATTTACCATCTGGAATAAATGTAAGTCACAGCAATAAAATGTAAAATAGAAGTTGATGAATTCTGTGTTTGTGTATGTGCAAGAGAGAAATATATTGCATGTGCCTGTAGCCTTGAAAGTCTGTGAAAGAGCGCAGAATATGATAAACTGCTTTAACACTTGTGCTGTGTTTACATTTTTTTTAACTAATTTGGTGTTCCCGGTCAGCCTATAAAAATGCGTATAAATCTCTCATTATGCTATATTATCACAAAAATGACCAGCCATTGAAAATGAATGGGAGAGATCAAAAATAAGAGAAAAATTTAGTGTTCAGGAGCATGTTCATCATGATTATGTTCACATATATGTGCATGTGTGCTTG
Organism: Xyrauchen texanus; assembly: GCF_025860055.1. NCBI lineage: Eukaryota > Metazoa > Chordata > Actinopteri > Cypriniformes > Catostomidae > Xyrauchen > Xyrauchen texanus. The sequence goes on from NC_068322.1 coordinate 11,571,207, forward strand.
CAAACATTAAGGCCTCGGACCTGTGCACGTGCACACACACGCACACACGTGTGCTTACATACAAGCACAAACTCTTGAGTATTACATGCTTTCTTTTTCACAGAGGTGAACTTTATCCTACCCTGAACTGCATCCAACATCCATTCATCCATCCAACATTACCACACACACACACACTAATACACAAACTCACACACTAATACACAAACACACACACACACGCACACTAACACACACACACTTGTTTTTATATCATTGGGGAGCATATTATGGATTTTATACAGATCTAACGATCATTTCTATCCCCTAACTCTAACCCTACCTCTAAATCTAACCCTCACATCAACCTTTTTACGTTTTCAAAAAAACATCGTTTAGTATGTTTAATAAGCCATTTTCCTCATGGGAACCGCTGGCTGGGCCCTACAAGGTAGGTGATCTCAGGTTTTACTATCCTTGAGGGGACATTTGGACCCCACAATATAGTATAAACATGTACGTACACACACACACATTGGTGCAGCTATCGTTATGAGGACTCTTCATAGACATATTAATTTTTATACTGTACAAACTATATATTCTGTCCCCTAACCCTACCCCTACCCCTAAACCTAACCCTCACTTTTTTACATTTTCAATAAAACATAGTTTAGTATGTTTTTTAAGTGATTTGAATTATGGGGGCACTAGAAATGTCCTCATAAACCACATTTATAGCATAATACCCTTGTAAATACCAGTTTGTAACCTAAACAAAGTCCTTGTAAACCACTTAAACCTGCCCCCCCCCCCCCACACACACACACACATCAGAACTGTCTTTGCCCCACAGTGACCCCTCTCCAATATAATCTTTCTTTGATGATCTTGCTTTCATCAAGCATTGCATGTTTCAAATGCAGAGCACACATTTGCAAGGCACAAGCAAAAAGCTTTTGTCAGGACACAAAACCACCAGGTGTTCATTCATTTGGCTTGTTGTTGATTAGAAAATATTACAGAAATATTTGGAATTTTTGGTCCATGAAATGTTCTTTATATGACAGTGTTAATGTGTAATATAGGCTTAGGCCAGTTTTCTTTGTCACAATGGTCAGATTTGACAGGGAACACCACACATGTTACTTTGTGCCCCTTTTCAGAAAATAAAAGCATTTTAAAATTAAAGTCATGTTTCTTGTGATCTTCTCCATTAATTTTCAATGGCCGGTCATCTTTGACCAGGAACACAATAATTCTATTGATTCTATTGGAGAGGGGTCACTGTGGGACAAAGACCGTTTGCGTGGCGTGTGTGTGTGTGTGTGGTAATGTTGGATGGATAAATGGATGCATGATGCAGTTCAGAGTAAGGTAAAGTTCATCTTTGTGAAAATAAGCATATAATCCTCAAAATATTTAGTGTGTGTACGTGAGTATGTGTGTGTGTTCATGCATGTGTGTGTGTGTGTGTGTGTGTGTGTGTGAGTGAATGTGCACGTGCACAGATCCGAGGCCTTTAAGTTTGCAAGCACATATGCACATATGTGAACACGAACATGTAAGAAAGCATGTAATACTCAAAGTTTGTGTGTGTACGTGAGCATATGTGTGCATGTGTGTGTTATTGTGTGTGAGTGTGTGTGTGTGTGTGGTAATGTTGGATGGATAAATGGATGTTGGATGCAGTTCAGGATAAGATAAAGTTCACCTCTGTGAATAAGAAAGCATGTAATACTCAAAAGACCTTGTGTGTGTACGTCATACCTGTCAACATTCTTTTCCGGGAGTCTCCCGTATTTCACACCCATCTCCCGCCCCCCTCCCATTTAGTTATTTCTCCTGGAAAACCCCCGTAATTTGTATGGCCCAAACCTCGTTATATGAATAATCACATCAATATAGTATTCCAAGGTTGTCCAGTTGCCAGATCTTGTATGAAACGCATCCTACTCAGACAATCGACACATCATACAAATTTCAACCCAATTTGTGACCTCAACCTGCAACCTACAACCCAGTTGTGCTGTTGATATTTGCGCAGGTAGTAGACGCGGGAAGTTGAATCAAGCATCACTGGTAGATGGGAGGAGAAGACTAAGGTGGTGCACAGGAGAAAAAAAAATATATACATGTAAATTTAACAACAGCTGGACGGAAGAATTTTTCTCTTATTTTTGATCTCCACCATTCATTTTCAATGGCCAGGCATTGTTGACCGGGAACACCACAGTTGACACGTTGTGTCATTTTTATTCAAAATAAAAGCATTTCAAAACAAACTTCATGGTTAAAAATCAAAGTACACTAGTGTGATAAATAGTACAGAATGTTTTCATATTTTATATAATATTGCCAAAATTATCCACAAATATAATTTTTTTCAATCAAAAAGTGAGGTGCATAAGCTCAGATCTATGAGGCCTATGATCAATAAATTCACCTGTGCTAATTGAAAGAAAACAAGTTGGCAAAAAGATCTAATCCAATACTTTAGAGATTTATAATCAATTTTTTAGGCCGGTTATTTCTGACCGAGAACACTAAAAGTGCAACAAGGTGAATTATAAAATGATATATTTTTTGGGGGGAAGTGGTGATACACTATGTAAGCAAAGTCAGTAAGTTTAAGTCCAATGGGATAATATTAATTAGCATTTTCAGGCAAATGAAAATACTTTTCAGGTCACTTAAGGTTAAGGATCTCATGAATTAGGTTTCCAAGTGCTGCATGTTAGTATTGCATGAGCTGAGAAACCTTTAAAGCATTTCATAAGAAAAGTAATATCTGTGAATTTTTCATGTAAGCGTTTCAGATTTCTCAAGCATTCTTATATTTCTCCCTCCTCTGACTTTAGATTTCCACACTTTTGTAAGGATTTCACTGCCTAAACACCAAATCCCTCGTCCTTTATAATAGAGATAAGAAAAAAGATGAACAACCGTGAAAATAACACAAACAATGCTGAATAATACATAGATGTAGGCAGTGCTGATGACATTTATTCATTTTCTTCTTTAAGCACCACCACACACATGCGAGCACGCTCCACTCATCACCCTCAGAGGAATGGCTGGCATTTGTGCTGTCAGTAAGCAGTAGCAAGTATTGATTGACTGTGTATTCACAGGCAAACCCCCAAGGCTTACGCTGTCCTGCCATCCTGTCACTAATTTGTTAGGGAAAGTCACAAGTAGACAGGACAATACATAATCTCCATCTCATTTAGTCCTTCCTTATGCCCCAAACATTTGGGTTCCATAAAGGTGAAGTGCGTTTTTCAATACTTAAGTAGGCCTATATTCTCATTCCCCTACTTAATTTGCAGTCAGTGACAACTATAAGTAAGCCATTGATTTCCCTGAAAGATTTCAAACACTGTAGCTCTGTGGTGCTATTGAAACAACACAGCAACATTGGCTTAACTAATAGCCAAAGGTTTGTTTGAAAGATAGTCCCAATGAAAAACAGGGAAAGTGTTCGGGAAACCTGTTTAAAAACAATAATTATTTTTGCAAATCCATTTGGTGACATTAGTGGTGCAGAAATTATACACTTCACCTTTGAGTGGGTGCAAGCCAGTGGTGTAATCTAATTTCAATATTGTGGGGGCCAAATTTAATAATTCAAGAATCAACCATTTAAAAAACCCACATCATTAGACCACCAATCTAAGAGCGGTGGCCAGCACTTTTTCAGCCATACTGGTCCTGAAAGTATTTTCCCCATTCATTTTATTCCAAAGGGATTTCATAAAATTATTAATAAAAACATTCTTAATCATGAACCAAACCAACTACCTTCGAGGTTACAAACACAATTTGATTTGAAGTGCCTTAAGACTGTGTACTTAACATTTTTAGAGAGAATGAGAGAATCATGTACTAACCCATGAAGAATTGCATATTCAAATAAAAAATGATGAGACATTATAAAACTATTGATTTAAACTTGTTATATATACATATAGAATCAATATATTTCATGTATATTGCACATTATCGTATATTTACAAATATATAAGCAGTTTGAATGTGTAGGGACCTCGACTTTGTTGCATCATTTGCAGTGTGCCATGGAAGTTGGCGGTCACTGGTGGGCTCTTTTGCCGCGGTTTGTTTGGGATTTTCTGATTGGAGGGTTTCCCCATTCAGGATCACGGACAGTCTAGTTATTCATCTGAAATTCTGCTATTAAACAATGTTTTAAACATGAAGTTGAAATAACACAGATTGATGTCTTAATCAAAAGCTATCGATTAACAGTCTTGGAGTTCACGGTAGGTCTGTCTTTAAAGTTTACACGTTATCGTTATGAATTAATTCCCCTATGAGAAAAAAAAAATGAAAGGAATTTTTACTTTTCCTTTATTGTGGGAGACATGCTCCATCAATGTCTATGGTGGTTATGGCCCTTGTCTGAATATTGTGCTAAGATTTTATGAGAATGGTTTTATTTTTAGCAAAAAATAAATAAATTACTAAAAACAAATTAAGGTCAGGTTTCAGAACACAACAAATTTAGTACCTATCCGTCACGTTTGAAATTTTTTATCGGTAGGGACAAGGTCCAACCTGAACACATGCAATTAAAGAGCTAGAGAGGGTCAAGGTGCATAACACACTACAGAACAGAACGGACCCTTTACAAGTGAAAGTGCCAAGTATAACAGATTATCCAATCCCGTTTGAATGGACTAGAATAGTTATGGGTCCAGAGTGGAATCTTCAAGTCTATTTCATCAGGGACAATTCTTCAAACAGTAAATCATCAATCCTTTCAGTTCCTTCACATCCCGGCTGTTCCCACCCATGCTATCTCCTTCATCTGCCCCACACTCATTTTTTTTCTTCCCTTCATCGATCCCCTCCTTCCTCACCCTAATGAACAGATTCACAACTGCTGGGGAGCTCTGCACAGAGGGACTTTGAATGCATTTATGTGTGGGTGCATTTGTGCATGAAAGCCTGGTCCAAATTAATTCCCTAAAAAATCTGGCAGTTTTTTAACAGGAAGCTAAAAGGCACACTTTTTTAAAGTGAGAAGACAGATAGCATATCCTCAGAGTTTCCCCAATAGAGTGCAACAGAAGGGTTCCAGAACTGGAAATCCCATTCATTTTCTCCATAGAGAAATAGATTTTTAAAGATGACGTATAAACCATTCAAGACAAGACCTAACATAAAATCAGAAGTTGTTGAGCAATGATATATGCTTCTAGAAGCCTCAACTCCAGCAGAGCAGAATTTCCTGAGAACTACACTACCCATAATCCTGAAGAGAGATCCACCAATAAAAGAAGTCGCTTTACACTTACACTTCCATACACTCACTAATTACCTATCCACCTTATTTTTCAGCGAAACTAGGGCGCCGCCATAATCAAGCTTGAATGTGGACCACTTCTGGTATAAGCCACTTCCAGCTATTTTAGCTATACAAATATACTATATTGTGCTGCTTTATAATACAGGCTGGCAATAAACACTACCGGTCAAAAGTTTAGGGTCACTTAGTCATTCTTTATTATTATTATTATATTTCACATTTTAGGATTATAATTAAGTCATCAAACCAATGGAAGAACAGATATTGTACAATAGGAATTGAGTTGTGACAAAAAAATAAAAAATCCAAAATAAATCAAAACTGTGTTATATTTTAGCATCTTCACAGTAGTCACCTTTTGCCTAGAATTTGCATGTACTCTTGACATTTTCTCAACCAACTTCTTGAGGAATCATCCTGGGATGCTTTTTAAAGGCTGCTTGAGCATTCAGTGTCAGATCAAGTTTTGAAAAGTAACTGTGTGCCCTGACGATACAAAATGTATTAAATTGCAAATATTATTAGAGAGATTTTTCTTGGTATTAGACCTCCTTTGTTCTGGCTTTTGTGCGTGGACGTGTTTTTAAAATGTCAATTGGTATTATTAGTTGACTGCCACGTAATGTTTGATCTTACTCATTGTGAAACTGCTAATCTTAAAATGCATCTTGTTTCGTCTTGGCAAATGAATAAATACATTTTACTTTCCATTCTTGTCAGAGAGCATTCTCTCTTTCTTAGCAGTGTATAGTAAACAGACACACAGATCACACATTGAATGTCTGAATATTTTTCAATAAACTTTCAATATATTGTTTTTAAACTTAAAATCAATTACCTGGTCAATCGTTTTGAGGTTTATGGTAATATACAGTATATATATATATATATATATATATATATATATATATATATATATAGAAAAACAGTTTAATTTCCAATGTTTCATGGGATGTGTAGTTTATCACTTTATAAAAGAATGCACACAATAAAATAAAATCAAAGTACACATTCTTGTACCTTTTTCAGATTTTCATTTACTTTTTTGCTTTAAACCAAAGTTTGTAATGATGTGATTAATTTAGGAGGTGGCTGGTTTAATTTGATGCCTTTGTACTAAATGTGAGCAGTAACTGTTACGTTGTTACGTTGTATAAGAGTGCCTAGTTAGAGGAACAGATTAAGCCTAATTAAAAAAAATTAACATTTCTGTTTTGACAAGGCTTTTGAGCCTTAATCGAGGTCTGTGCTATAAAATAAGGGGAGACATTCAACAACTAAACACTAATTAGCTCCACCTCATTAAACATGATGAGAATCGCCTTGGAATACACAAACCCAATGAAGCAGATATAATCAAAGTGCTTAAATAAACAGAGATTTGTATGGGAGGATAGAGCCGGCAGCGGTTTTAAATCTCGTTAAATACACAACGTTACACTCCTCCCAGTGGGACTCTCTCACCAAAGATCTAAAGATATTCTCATTCAAATTTGATAGGGGGTAGGATTCAATTCTTCCTTTATATTATGAATAAATACTAATATAAGAATCCCATATAGGCTCAAAGGCAAAGTTATGGTGTTTGGTGACAGTGGCGAGGCAAGAAATCTCAAAGTGGGTGGACCTTGGTGACTATTTGTTTTTTCATTGTGAATATAATGAAGCGTACCCATTTCCACAGCCATTATGAGCGGTTACTCACTAGGTTTAAATGTTTTTTAATGTTAAATACACACTCAAAGAATGTCTTTAAAGAGCACATCTGTAAAGAGCATGTCAATATAAAAACAAAGCCCAATCCTGGACATTTAGGTCATTTAGAAATCCCGACCAGACGCTCTGTATATGTAGCTGTTGCGTAAGTGGTTTGTGATGGATGTTAAATACCCCGCAAACTAAACCGCAGAAATGCCATGCAATCTACAGAAACGTATTCTGCATTAAAGTGCAACTAAACCACACAATGTAAATGATCTGGGTGCTGAGTGGATCCGTTTACAGTCATGACTGTATTTCGCCCATTTCAGTTCACTTTAAATATATATATATATATATATATATATATATATATATATATATATATATATATATATATATTTAAAACAGCAATATGATGATTATCATGCATATGAGCTATTTGCAGTACATCAAAATGCAGTTTATTTTTATATGAAAGCTATTAGTATATTCCGGCCATTTTGACTGAGTGGACCAGCAGTCAATCTGGGTTGACCAATGCCACGCTGGCCCTTATGTGGCCTTGCCCCTGGTCTGGGAGACTGCACAAAAGCTGCAACCACTGTAGACAATGTGGGGGACAAATGTCAAACCTGAACACAATCAAGGAACCTGAGAGGATCAGGGTGCAAAATACACTGCAGAACAGAATGAAGTCTTCCCAATTTGGTGTGGACTAAAATAGTTATGTCTCCACAGTGGAATTCTCTACTCTCTTTTATCAGCGATGAATTGCCAAAACATTTAGATCAGTGGTCGACAGATGTAGGTTATTCAATGGTTGATTCTTAAAATTATTACATTTCATTTAATTGAATATGGTTATATCCTTACATTGTACTACATTTGCAAGGTAAAGCTTACTTATTTCTGTCCTCAAGACCTTGATTTTGCTACACACCAATCACATAAAGAATTAACAAGTAGCCTGCAGAAACATCATGTTCAAGAGGAAGGACCCCTGAGCCTGAGGGGTTTAACCCCTGAGGACCTAGTATAATTGGGTTTCCTTTATGAAAGAGCACATATGAATGATCTAAGCCAAATCAATGGATAATACATGGTGCCAGTCTTCTAAGAGGTAACAGCTAAAATATAAAAAGAAATGTAGACTCCCTAAAGCTTCCTTTTCAAAGCAATATAAAAAGAGAACATTTTTTTAAAGTGAAAATATTTCTATACCAGGGTATTTGATAGAGAAGATCATTCTCTGTTTCTGTGGTTCAGCCGATTACTCTCATTAAAGTGCACAATAACAATAAAAATACAAAGCTCTTATCAAATAATTTCTCTATTTTACCAGGAGTGTAATATCCCCTGAAATAAAGGATTGCTTTGGCTATACTGAACTTGTGGGTAGTTTTAACAAAGTTGGCCATATGTGTCGCCGTCATGCTGGCACAGAAAGAGAGAGAGGCTTACTGACAAAGACAGAGAGTTTAATAATGAAATTCCTTGAATGCAAGTGTAGCGGGACCGTCAGAGGAAAACTACCTCTACATATGCCAGACTACGCCACCCTGTTTGACCAGGGAAATATTAATACTGGTGAATTTAACCACCTACAAAAGGACACACAGGAACGTGGGTTTTTGAAAGGAGGGCCGGAGACGTGGATACAAAATAATACAAAAGCTTTATTTAAGTAATCAACGACAATCTTAAAAACAACATTAAGAAACTAGGTCAACATTCATCCTTCAACATTCACGACTTTTAAAGGAACCAAAAAGAAGACCGAGGCTTAACAATGGCAGGTACTCTATTTTAGGGAGCACAAGGCTCCTATAATCACTCTTACCACCCTGTGCACAGATGTCAACACACGCACTTCAATAAGGTCAAACATGAACGCACAGCACTCCGTGACAAAACCTCCACCACCGCACGTGAGGGCCTATTAGTAGCCTGCCCTGAAGCCTCGGCTCCTATAAAGAAAGCAAAGTTACCACACTGGTCTCAACATTGGACACTTAATAATTACAAAAAACAATAATAAACATTTAAATTAATAAACCAGAAATCAAGAAACAATAATACACTAATGGGGTTCACAATTGGTACCGAAGCTGGGTGTATGTTCACCTCACTGTCCCACTAACAACACCCGTAAAGCAAAACAGAGATAAAGCAAAAAACCCACTACAAGAAAACAAGCCAAATGAAAAACAACAGTCATAAAAAAGGAATAAACTGAAAATTAAAGGAAAATAAATATACCAAAAGCAATTAAAGTTAATCACAAACAAATTGAAGGACTAGTTGAAGAAAAGAACCCATCAATCACAAGCACAAATACTGGCGGGCAGGCGTCACACATACGTGTTGATGAGAAAGTTTGTCACAGGAGAGAGTATATGCAAAACACAAAACAGCAGTGTCAACAGTGTTGCCCCGCAGGCCTCGCAGAACAGTCTATTTCACCTAAAATGTAAACATAAAACATATAATTGCGGTATAAAAAGGAGCGCTGCACAATAGCGGTAGTTTCACGTACCTTCATTTCATACCCAGGCGCACATCCACATTACGCGCGCACACACAGAAGGTTACCACGTCACAGAAGGTTACCACATCAAAGCACGGGTCTGCGCGAGAGGCATGAAAGGGGGAAATAGCAGCCACCAACAGCCCACAGCAGCGAACTATTCTCACAACTACAAACCAAATAATTATTACAAAAGATCACGCATCTGTGTTTTAAATAGTTAGCCAAACAACACATACCTCCAAGCGGAAACAGATGAGAAAACCAGAAGGGGAGGTCCCCGGGCAATGACGCACCACACAATCGGCAATCACACAAACGGCAATCACACACGTAGGACTAGAGTTAGGGATGGGCGATACCAGTTATTTTCTTTTCGATCCGATACCAAGTACTTTGAAGACAAGTATCGCCGATTCCGATACCGATACCGATACTTTTATGAATTATTTATATGCCTTTACATTCAGCATACATATCGTTAAATGTACACTCCATCAGCTTTTTCCGGGAAGGGATTTGGTAACGTGAATCAAGAATCTTGACAAGAGCAATAAATCCTCTGTCTTCTACAACTGAGATTGGCTGGAGGTGCCTTGCAATCATCTCTCCTATGCCTCTTGTAATTTCTGATGCTCTCTGCGAGTCATCTATAAAATATAATACATATATTATGTTCTTAAAGCTGTGTTACAGGCATTAAGAATTTATAATGATAGTAAATCTCTCCCGTGTTACTTGACACAAACTATGTCATTTGTTTAATAAACTTTTTTTTTAAATGTTAAAAATAATATATAAATGATTTAACTCAAAATATCCACCAGATAGCCTATCAGGTAACAGAAATAGATATATATAATGAAAAAATGTTTAAAGCAAAATATCCAGTTTAATATTCTGCTCCAAATAAAATACTGTAATAGCTTCATATCTGAAACAGTATATATTGTACAAATAATAGCTATAAATAATGTGACTTTTTGTATTCAAATAACCTAACCACCACTTTATACCTGGATAACGTTTTTGACCTCTCTGAAAGCATTCTGCTAGTGAACTCTGCCTCGAGCTAGAAGATGTGGGTCGTGTCTGTGTTGACTCCTCTGCTCGTTTCAGCTGCACCTCGTCATGCTCTGTAGGGTGTTTTGCTTTCAGATGTTTGGTCAGATTTGTGGTATTACCACAGTGGCGTATGTTTTTTTACAAATGTCACACGAGGCTTCGTCAGTATTTACTGGAGTGAAATAGCTCCAAATAACACTTCTTTTCGTTCACTCATTGCAGTCATGCACTCGAACACCTGTCTGCGCTTAACTGACCGTGACGTTCTGCTTCATTAATTCCTAGTGATGATCGCCAGAGTGTTTATATGCATACTGCCTCTGGCGGTCAGTAGGAATTCACAGAACATGTACTAATTGTCGCAAGCGCGTCACAATTTGCTCTGGCCAACCTGTCAACAGCGCTATCGACAATTTGTGGACGCTCTGATGTATTTGAAATAGGCGGCTAAACAAACAGATAGTATCGATATTTTATTTGAGAATCGATCCTTTTGATACAAAGGCAGTATCGAAAATATCGATACTTAAGGATCGATCCGCCCATCCCTAACTAGAGTCCCCTTTTATACGGTAGCGCACAGTTCCAAATTGGATCCTCGATGACCCAAGCGCATTAATTTAATTAGAGACACAACAGTACGTACCAACAGTACGTACCACCACACAAGGAATAAGAGGTTTCACAGGGACTGAGAACAGTCTTTTCTTTTCCTCTCATGTTTGTTTGTGCAATGTTTATCCTCACTCTGCTTTTGTCATAATATTACATTCCCCCTCAGAGGAAAAAAGAACACATGGGGAAGAAACCACAAGGAATTACAGACACCTGAATGAACAAAACAAAGATTAACACACACAAAATGTCTCTCACACATATGAATGCAAAAAGAACATACCACAACACAGAGGCAAAAAGGCCTCTTCATATGCCAGTTACACAAATACAGGAGATCCATTAACAAATACAATGATAGTGGATCATTTAAATCATAACATCGAGATTTAAGGTTAAAATTTATATGAATCTATGGGGAAAAGTATAAACCGTATATTAGGTGCTGTGACTTAATGATGTAGCCTACAGTACACATAAGGACAAACTCCTTTATGTGTTAGCTCTCGCACACACACACACACACACACACACACACACACACACACACACACACACACACACACACACACACACACACACACACTTGTTGGGTTTCCATGTTTTCTGGGGACTTTCCATAGACATGGTTTTTATACTCTACAAACTTTATATTCTATCCCCTAACCCTACCTTTAAACCTAACCCTCACAGAAAACTTTCTGCATTTTTACATTTTCAAAAAACATTATTTAGTATGATTAGAGTTTTCCTCATGGCAACCAACAAACTGTCCCCACAATGTCAAAAACGTTGGGTTTTACTATCCTTATTGGGACATTTGGTCCTCACAAAGTGATAAAAAAGTGATACACGCATACACACATCCACATAACATAGCTGTGAATTTGTATGTCAGCCAGTGCTTCCTCCAAGAACAGTGAGTCAGGCAAACCACACCTCACTCTCTCTCATCTCTATCTCTCCACCAGCTGTCTCATTTAGTCCCCGTGTCTCCTAATTTCCTCTCTCTTCTGTCCTCTTTTTCTCTCTCCCTTCATCATGCCTCTGTCACTCATACATAGAAGTGAGGGGGTGCTGGACCGCTTTGTAAAATCCATCAGCAGATGGCCTGCTGGCTAATGTTGTGCAAAAGGTTCTGAGGTCTCTCCATCATACACACACACACACTGATCCCCAGAGCCATAAAAAGCTTCATGTCCATCTCTCATCTGCTGTTCCAGAGTTCATTGCACCCTCAGTGGCTTGCTTTTCAACACAAGTCTAATTCCTGTCTGCAACTCATTCAACAACTCTATACCAACTCAAGGGAGAACTCTAGGCATTACGTGACAAGTTTCCAGCATCAAGTTATTTTTCAGTCTGCACTAAAAATGAAACGCAGTACAAAGCAAAACAATCCAATCCATTTATTTGGATGTAAATGTGTTGTAAAACATATACAGTGTCCCCAAACGTATTTGGACAAATGTAGAAATGTCATTAAAGTAGATCCAAAATATGAAAACAGATTGTGGAAGAGATGTAATTTTAAGTATCAGTTGGCTCTTAAGCGATGTAAGAAAAATTTTGGCAATGGACATTAGTGTGGGGGGTAGTTGCCCCCCGTCACCCATCAAACTCTACACAAAATTCAAACTTCACAATACAACTAATTTTTCACATACCTGAATGCACAAGTTTGGATTATTCATAGATGCTATCCAGTAAACTTAAAGCAACTACACATATATACAGCATTCATGTAATAGTGCCAACTTGCACAATCCACCGGGTGGCCGAGAAAAGAACTTTGGGCATGAGATAAGTATCACACCCTGAAAACTATCAAAGATAAATCAGCTCTCCTCAATGGCTTCAGTAGCTCTCATGATTTTCTACAGCATAACATTTCTTTCAGTTGAGTCCAAGCAGTTTAATATGAAAACACTTGAGGTGTGACTGCACATTATTTAGAAATGCTGCACACTTGTTGCACCCTTATGGAAAATTTACAGAATCTGCCTGTATTGTGTCTTACCTGTCTCACATCTCTTTCCAGTGAAGCCCTGCTGACAGACACAGGTATCAGGAGCAATGCAGGAACCACCATTGAGACACTGGCCCTCACAGAGCGCTGCCCAAACACAAGATAAAGGGGTCAATACACATATTTCAGCAGGACTAAACCACATACTGTAAGAACAGATGCACCCTGGAATTGTATTCTTCTCAACTAGAACCCTGCAAACCATGGGTTGTGCTAGGAGTGGGCTTCCAAGGCCCCAAAAGGTTTTACCTTGTCTTGTTCATGTGTGGCAACTTTTGCCAATAAGACATTCGTTGAGCTGTAATTCTGTGCTACAATTCAGACATTCTCTCAAAAGCCAGACATTTGACTACTGGCAAAATGTCCAGCTGGTACACATTGTGTTACATTACACATCATTTATTCTGCAACAAAGTGACATTTTATTTAAATTTTGGCACAGCTTTCGTTGAGTAAACTTGTTATTCTTGGGTGTGTCTGAGGCTGAGGTTAGTGGGACCTTTTTAGTTTTAGTTCCAGTAATATTTAAAGATCTACTTAATAAAAATTACATTTAACAAGGACATCCAGTAACATTTATAATGGAGTATATCATAGGGCTCTACCAACTAATCGAGTACATAATAGACAATTACAGCTGTCTCAATTAAATAACAGAGCGTCTATTTGCACCCTGGTGTAAATAGTATAAGCCACACAGTGCAGCAATTTGCACCCCAATATTCCGGTGAAACCACAGAAATATACGACAAACTAAACAATAGATGTTGCTGCTGTGGTGTGGGGTGTAAGGACAGTGTGTGAATGTGTACTGTTGTCCTAGCGACCATTGTTCGAATCAGTGTTGTCCCTCTCTTTTTCCTATCTGATTTACTGTTTCCATTCTTAATATTTCCTTTAATACTACTTAAAATAAAAGATAAAAATGAACAGACATGTTGATTTCATTGCAGTGATTTGGTCACTGTGAATGTCAGGGAGTGCAGAGAAGAGTTTGATAAAGAGGAAGGGTATGTTGATCGCACTCCCACAGCATCTAATGATGCAAATAGCATCTGCCATTAAATAATCAGGAAAAGTGTCAATTACAGAATTCCACTGCGTCAAAATGATTTTCTATCAATAGCATTTTTTAAGTAGCATTTAAATATTGCAACCTATCACATATATGTCAGATTCTCACTTTTTGTGTATATTTAATTCATAATTTTAATTAAAAAATGTTTGAATTCTAATTAAAAAATTACTGCGTAGTGTAAATGTGAAGTTGAATATTTAGGCACGTTCTTGATTTAATGATGTACAAAAACAGCAATAAAGCAATTAAGGAATACAGTTCTCAGCTTGTTTTGGATGTGTAGCCTACATAAAGAATATGGCAAGCAGATACCCCACACAAAATAAGTATTTTAACATAAATTCTATAAATCAAAATGACTATATCAATGACAATAATGATTTTGTCATCATGTTCCAATCTTGTATAAAAAAAGATGGTCCCATATGCACCCACAGTGGTAAAAATCAATGTGTTCAACCAAAAACATACAATAGTGGGCATGGCCTTATTAAAAGCTAATACTTGTGTGAAATTTAGTCCGTAATGCAGGTGTTTGCACTTACCTTTGCAGAAAGTGCCGTTACCCACAAATCCTGGTTTACAGGTGCAGCTGTGTCCACCAACCATATTGAAACAAAGAGCATTCTCATCGCAGACATTCAATCCACGCACACACTCATCATGCTCTGAAAAAACAAGGAGTGTGAGTCAGTGTGTATGTTTTGCACACTTTCCAAAAACCTTTTGCAAGTTATGCACTTTCCATCCTCCTTTCTGCTGTTTCTTCTCTGAGGGAATACAACCCCATTTCAAAGATGAAAAGCTTGCAGGAGGAGGGAGAGAGAAAAAGAGACAGAGAGAAATAATAAAAGCGCTGAAAGGGGTTGGTGTCAGATGTGTCTGAGCATGGTGCTTGGGGAGTAACTGACACTATGTAGAGAAATATAATAAGCCAGTCTTTGCAGAAGGTTGTTTGCACATTTGAGAATGCACAATAATGGTTCAAATGATTATCATGATTATTTTACTTAACATTTTAATCAGGATTATTAATCACGATTATTCTGCCATTTGATGCTTTATTTATTTATTTATTATTGCAGGGCTGCATGATTTGGACAAAAACAATCATCTGTTGCCACATCTTAGATATCGATTCTAAAATAAAAAATCAAATGTTCTGTTTTTTCATTTTTACTGCAAATGTATATTGGCCCAAAATATCGGTTATGAATACTGTAATAATACAGTCCTCATCTGTGCGCATTGTCAGCGCAGGCGTCTGCCATTGACTGTACTAAAAGTATCACACAGCTGTCAAATTGCAAATGCATAGAATGCATTCGTACTCGCTCTTTGACAAAAGAATACATTTTGAAAGGCAACGCAGTCGACAGGGTGCGGTCCAATACTGAACGTGAAAACATTAAGTATAGCCAGGTCTGTATGATGGCCTCCAGATGACCTGATGCAACAAAAAGTCTTCACTCAGTCTGTCTGAAATGTCAATGAAATGAAGTCAATGAAAGGTCCTCTCTTGCAGAGCCTCTGTCATTAATATTTCTCTTTGGGGGAAAATGTTCCCAAAGCAGATGGGAACAGAGAGAATCTCAGAGAGAATTGTGAATTGCTACTTCAACAGAGGTGAAACATCAGTGATCCTCATTATACTGAGCAATCAAAACAGTGAAAGCTTGAGAGGGAGAGAGAGAGAGAGAGAGAGAGAGAGAGAGAGAGAGAGAGAGAGCGAGACATCTGTCACTGTAATAAACAACTGATTGATAACAGAGAGCAGAGAATTTATTTCTTTTTTGTTTATATTTTCTTTCCTAAAGCTGTTTATGAAAAGATGAAAAAGAGCGAAGACCCAAAGGAATACGAGTATGAAATTAAGGCTGATAAACAATTTGGTCCAATATCCATCTCCATTACTCCCTTGATGCCAGCTCTGTTTACCTCAATCAGTGCTATTACTGTCCTGCCAAGAGGAGTGTTTGACTGAGATGGATTGTTCAGAAGAGCTCTCATCTGCTCTTAAGTATTGGCTAATCTGCCCATAACAGCTAAAGGGACACCAATTATCCTCCTAATTAGTCATAATAAAAAAGCTTTTGTTCCTTCCTCTCACACCTATCCATTCACTTTCTTTCAGATCTGTGGGCTGGCAATGGGAGATCTGTCAGCTATACCGCCAGGTGAAACGTAGAAAATCTTAGCTCTCTCTAACGCAATGCTTCTAGGTATGACTTTAATTATGGGCACTTTGGGCCCTATGGACTTTTAGGAAGAAAAAACAACTTTTGACACTCTAAGTAGTTTATTTAATTTGTATTTGTCTAACTAAAAATAGTGCATACGTCACAGGATAATTCAGTCATTCTTGTCATTTTATGAACCACCATCTGAGCCAACAAATGTTATTTTTCACCACATATACTTTTCATAACTTTGGTGGATTATCTATATGCTGCCTTTATGTTCTTTTTTGGAACTCGAAAGTGTTGGATCCCATTAACTTGCATAATACAGATATAATACCTCATTTCTAATTCAAATTTTTTGTTTGTGTTCCGTAGAAAAAAAGAAAGTCATACGAATTTGAGAAGGCATAAGTGTGAGAAAGTTATGGCAAACTTTGCTTTAATAAAAATCAACCCCATGGTCATAAAAGTGCACATGGCATATAGAACACCCTTCGATCACTTCCACTTTCACTCTATTTCCTCCTCTGTGTCATCTCTTCTATCTCTCCATATCCCAATGATTACAGTTGTCTTTTTCTTCAGCACGTGTCACTTTCCATTTTCTCAAACTCTTCCTCCAGTGAACCAAAACGGCATAATCACCTTAAGTCATAAATCGTTACATACACTCATATCAAAACAAACTTTAAATCTCTAGTGTCTCATTAAAATCTCATTCAAAATGTTATTAAAACATCTAATTAAAATGCAGTTTAACTGACGAATGGTGTTGATTGACTGGATGCTCACTGAACATCTCCGGATGCATCACTAGACAATTCAAAGAACTTTCACTGATGAAGATCGGGTAAAAAATTTGAACCCTACTCTTCATTTATTTTTATTTTATTAAATAACAGAACAAACTCACGTGTGTTCCTATCAAAGATCCCACTTATCAAGCATTCATCTTGCCTATCCAGCTTGAATTTAAATAAGTGTAGAATTGATTTCATGATCAATGGTTTTGGAACTGATGGTTCCAAAATTTCTGTACAACGAAATAGAATGGTGAATAACAATTTAATTTTCAGTCTGTTCTCACACAAAGCATTCATATGGTTTCAGAAGACTTGGAATATAGCACATGAGTCACATGGATTACTGTCATGATTCCCATCCATTTTCATTGTCTGGAAGGAGGCAGCATAAACATTAATCAATACTTCTCCTTTTGTGTTCCATGGAAGAAAGAAAGTTATATGGGGGTTGGAATGACAAGGGCATAGGTAACAGATCTCTGAGCAGGAGGCAAACCAGTGTTTTAAAGAAACATTTACATGAACAGCTCTGGCCAGCATATAACAGCACATTAAAGATGATTGGAGACTAATATCCTTTAAGCTTTAAACATCCACTGACTGCTCAAGCGGAATTAATGATGTATTGCATGAGAGAGACAGAAGAGCCAAAAGAGAACCCCCAGTATGTGTCTTATTAACTCCATAACACCCTCCTAAATATTGACAATAATAAAAAACAAACTAATAACTATTACTGTATGTAACTGACAAAACAGCTTCACTACTACAAGGTTGCTCATTGCGAGTAAAGGATGTAATTAGTAAATATCAGTGAGCCAATCATGAAGGCAAGACAGAGTTTGATGAACAGATATGAAACCTGTATAGGATTAATTACTATAATTTTGGTCATTTCCATAACTTTTGATGGTTTAAATTACAATTAGATGAGCTGATTAAAAGTGAATAATGTCTATTCCTGTTATTAAAAAAAACTGCTTCAAATGAATTCAAATTTTAACAGATGTGACTGCAGCCTGCAGATTATCTCATAATAATCCCACCGGCAAAATATGCAATAACTCTCTGTGTGTGACTGCACACATGAATAATTGAAATTAATAATGTTTTGCTGGTGTTTGCAATCTGAAAGCAAACTCTCCTGGTAATTACAGAAACCAATATACAGCTTTCTTCCAATCAACATCAGAAACACAATTTTCTGTAATGGTCTCTGTGAGTCCATGGTCCAGTTTGTCATTACATGTTCTCTCTGTTTGGTTCAGGTGTCCCTGGTTCACGTAATCAGCGCTACCATGGAAGCCTTGATTGTTTCCATGGTAACGTTGATAATTCCAGCATGCTGCGAGTGAGCGGCACCTGATGGTCTTTAGTTCATGTTCTTGTGCTAAAAAAAGCTGGACACAGAATAATAAATAGAACAGAATGCAGGTGTCTTAAGATTTGTTTTTAAAAGTTGAAATGTTTTAACCTGAATTTAAGCATCTAAAATGGTGCTCCTGTGTGAGACACTATAAAAAATGGTGAGACATGACACACCGGTCAAATACACCGATCTAGCACATGTTTACCAAGAAAAACAATGTGAAAACATTGTAGCCTACACTTTGGAGGGATTTAAAAAACATAGCTCTCAGCCAGTCAACTAGAGCTACACAGCTATTAGCCAGTCAACAACAGAAACACAACTTTCAACAAATCAATAACAGGTTTGGTGCATTCAGACCAAAAAAGTTGACGAAGTTGACGTTTTTAACTGGAACATTATCTAAATTGTGGCACTGCTGCGTAAGATGCTAAAAAAACTGCGAGATGTGCAGCATCACGTCAAAGAAGCCCGTGTAGTGCATGCATACATAGAAAACTATGTAAAAAACAAACAAACAAAAAACAGTGGCCGGATACGCTGTAAACATTTTTAAAAAATACCTTGATCAATGTGATTAGCGCCTAACTCAGCTTTCAGCCATTCATCATCAGATTCAGCCAATCATCAAGAGGGAAGAGGCGATCAAAGACTAACTACTTTAAATTAATTTGATAACTGCAGCAAAGTAATTTTATCAAATAAAGGGCAACAGAACAGCAGGGCACAGCTTTAAATGAAAAGACATCTATCATCTTTACATTTTGAGGGAAAGACAAAACCCAGAGGAACAATGTCAACAATTACAAACAAAATCTGAACGCAATTAAGTTCAAATAATATCAAAGATTGTAATAAGATCAACTGGTAATTAACAGCAGAAACAAGACTTCAGAAAAAATTCATTTTACAATCAACCAAAGACTATAATCCTATCACCAGGCTACTTGCTCGAAAAACAAAACAATGAAAAGTAAGCAATGTGGTAACAGAACACGTATTCCATAGAGTACTTACACTTTCAATCTAGCCCTTTTCATTACAAAGTCTCAACCAAACACAGCACTCAGATGAACAGAGGTCATTACCTACTCAGAACCACTGCTAGAGAGGCCTGCTGCAGACTACTTAAAAAATAATAACAATAAATAATAAGAGTACAGCTGAGTAGCCTTGAGCACAAATGGCTTTCTGAGACTATCAGCAGATGCAATTCAAAGCAAATGCTTAAGTGTGGTTGGTGACACAATTTTCAACATAGTGATGACAGTACCTTCCAGCCTAGGTGCAGCTTTCCACAGGTGTATGTTTGTTTGAGACTGAACCCTTGCTTGTCACTTCCCTTGCAATTAATTCAACTTTCAAATAGGTCACAGAACTAAAGCTCTGTTTTTGCATAGCTGCAGCCCTGTGTTCCGTTTTGGGTCCATATGCTGCACTCTTGAAAATATTTAATTGCTTTGCTCAAGTTAAACATCAGGAGAGTCTACTGTAAGGCTGCTAGCACTGAGATGACTATGCGAGAACAAGTCATAAAAACTCTAACACAGAAGAACATCTCCACATGACAAAATACACCCTACTGAGCAAGGACCATACAACACAGTTCTCACACACATCTGCCCCTCGCTCTTAAATACCTGCCTTCTCGAAAAACTAAGGAATGACTTATCTTGTTCTGTAATGTAAAAGTTTTTTTGATCATACATGTTTGTAATCATACATATCATTCAAGAGGTATCAGTGTGACTGGTAACACCATCTCATTCCCTTTCAGCAAAGTCAAATCACAAGTAAGATTTAAGAACTTAATAAAATACTGCATTCGATCAGAGGTATAACCCCTGCCAGGTCTCTCAAAGAGAGTGTATCTCTGTATGCAGATTAGATGCATTCTTTGTAAACATCAAAAGACCTACTCAATCACAAGTTTCAAAGGTCCTTCAAACCCCTAAATGGTAAACCAAAACATCAATGGACAACATCAAACATACACATCTGAAATAACAATAGCATTGCTTGGTATTTAAAGAGAGATGACAAAGGAATCGGGGTTCTCTGTAGTCAGACGATCCCACAAATTGATGTGTGTAGTTTTAATATAGGGAAACTGTAAGCCAGATCTCCCATGCTATGCCACTGCATGTAGTTTTGTCAGGTATGTCTCTTGATTCTTATTTTTAGGAATGTTTGTTTATTCTGATCATTTGTGAAATTAGCTTTGATTTTAACATCTGTAACTTATGTTTTAAATCCTACCTGGCAAATAAATCATTTATATCATTACTGGATCTTTAATAGAGGAGGAAGCCATTTAAAGAATTTCAGTTAGAATATTGGAGCTTAAACCACTAAGGAGAACCAGGTACCTAGGAGAGCCGAGTAGGAGAAAAGTCATTTAAAGACTCTGTTTAATTACAGATCAAAAGGACAATAAAAAGAAGAGGATTCAGAGAAATCAATGACATAAAAATGTTTTATATAAAAAAGAATGATCAGAAAGTAATTAGAGCTTTAATCTAAATTAGAGGTCAACTTAAATTGGAGTCATATTAATATAAAATTGGAGTCAGATCAAATTAATGACAGAATTAATTCGTAAAGTGCAAATTAACAACTGTTTTGGTTCAGCGCTCAGAAAAGACAGAACAAAGGACAAACCTTTGAGGGGCAAACAATTATATTCTATTCAAAGGGTTCCACTCCGGACGATAGGTTTGTGAGTGAGCGTCTTTCGCCCTTTCCTGCGTTTTACACTACCGTCTGTCCTAGCATATCCTTTGCTATCTTTATTTGTTTCACTCTCTTTCTCTTTTATAGTCTCTTCCTCTGTTTTTCCTGTTAACTCATTCACTTATGAGTGTCCAATATCTAAACAGTTAATTATAAAATGGATCTTACACAATATCCTGATAATTTTGCTAGCTAAAATACATAATCTATGTTTGATGTTTTTTTTTTTCAATGTAAGACATCTGAAATGATGTTGAGACATTAGTCAGAATTGTCTGGATATTGTAAGAATTTAATATCATTATCATAAAGTTTTGATGCACTTTGTGCAGTGTATTAAAAAGAGGTGAAACCCCCCCTCCCCACAAAGGATTTTGATATATGAGTGTGTACTCACCTGTGCAGGAGTAATCATCAATACGAACATATCCGGTGTGACAAACACACATGAAGGATCCCAGTGTGTTCATACACAGTGTGTTCTCCCTGCAGTAGTGCTTCCCTTCTGCACATTCATCGATATCTGCAGCCATGAAAGAACACCAAATACACTATGGTTTGAATACAACTCAGATATCAAAACATTTGGGAAATACATTGCCAGATCCACCATTCACATTGCAGCTGCGACCCATTAACAGTGTTTGTCAAGAGTGTTGGAAGAGTCATTACATAATGAGCGTTCTGTTATTTGAACATGACTGTTAACACTGTTGCTGGAAACTGCTCAGACTGTAAAATAACAGGAACACCAACACCATCTTTGAGTGTTTTAATAAATATTTAAAACCACTGCCTACGACTGATATTCAGGTTCAGTTTGTTCATAGCTTGAGCTAAACTTGTTTTGCTTCCGCCAGAATGGTTTAGCAGCCTTGATAATAGAATGAAGACGGAGAAATATAGAACTGTACTGTGTATGTGCGTTCTCTATTCAGTTTTTAAACAACATTAGCAAACTATCAGAAAACACAGTGCACCTTTAAACCTTTTTACTTTTTCTTTCTATGTCTCTTTCCTCCACCGCCCTCATTCTCAGCCTCCAGCCTTTTCTTTTACACTTTTCAGAGTTGCACACGTGTCCTTCGGTCCTCCCACTCTCTTCTCCTCTAGAACACTTTATATAATCTTTCTCACATTTCTTAAATCCTCACCGCAGAAAAACATCCTCTTAATAATTATTTGTCTTGTTTTCAAGTAAAAAGACTCTTAAAACAACATAACTTTACTTTAGAAGGAAATTGTGATATTTTTTTAAGGCTTGAATTCAGAGGTTATTTATTGGAATAAGTTCACCTTTCTAACCCTGCTGGGGGGTGGGGGGTGTTGGGGGTCAATGGGTAAGACAATAAAAATATTTTTATTTATTTTCTTACACAATTTATTTTCTTACACAAGTAAATGCATTTAGTAAGGATATTTAGATATTTTATTGGAAAACAAGCCATTAATACTAATTAAAAATATATATTTTTGCTGGTGGTACTTTAGTCCACAGGTTTTTGATGCCAAGGAAATATTAAAAATATCCCTTGTGAGGGACCCCCTTCCAAATATATACTGTAAAAGCCACTACATATTTTCAAGTGTAAATATTTATACTGTGTGAGAAGCATTGTGAGTGTGATGTTATATAGTATAGTACAGAATTAAACTACTTAAAATCAAATTCTGTTAATACTGTTTTCTTTTGACATTTTATACCCCCTTTTTATTGGACACCTTAGCACCATGGGATTCCCCAGACCCAAGTTAAACACCCTTGCTTTAGCCAACTTCCCAAGACCATGCTTAAAAAAAAATAACTTTCCTCTGAACATATTTACAGTATACAGTAATTCCAATTGAAATTAATTTATTTCAGACAAATGAACAGCAGTTAGTTCACAAAGCCATTCTGATATTGTGTTTTCAATGAATACATATGACAGCATTACAGGGCAGCTGTAAACAAACATCAAAGCCATCAAGGCAATATATTCACTTTAACAGTAAACAGTGGTGAGAAATGTACTTTTATCTGTCCCTGTGCATCTGCCATGGAGGACTCAGAGCTCAAAATGAGGAGGCAAGTATTTACTCTTGTAATTGAAAATGTAATGCCTTTTTTCTGCTGCTTTTGTTCTAGAAAATAGAAATTCCCACATGAATTATTTAAAGTTATTATTTTTTCAGAATACTGGGATTATTCATATGGCTGAGTGCACTGCAAACTACCAACAACAACATTCCATGCAAACATGCTGAATTTCTCCAAGACACAATATTTCATATAGATGCCCGTTTCAGATGTTTATAGCTGATGTGTGCATTTTTTAAAAGACTTATTTCCAATCCTACATTAATGAGCAGAGACAGCTATGAGTAAGATATTTTTAGGTGATTTCCCTGAAAGGTGTAATGAATGATATGACTCCGATTTGATCTCACTGAAATCCTGTAGACATAAAGCTCTGATAGAATCTTGCTTCCACATTACTTCCACTCTGCTATTACCTCCAGACAGTAACGGAAGCTTTTACAGCATAAGCGGTGACAAAAAGTTCTCCTGAATGTCACCTCAAATTGAATATTGATTGTCTATGTCAGAGGCATGTGGCAACTAATTGCAGTGATAAAGGTGAGAGTCGTATTAAGAACAACTAGGCTGTTTACCTTCCACATCATAATTAAAACTTCAGTTGTCACCATTTTCTTTGCAGTTATTTCAATGTTTTCAATTCTGAAGCATTTAGATGACTGCCTTGACATCTAACAACATGCTCAGCACTATTATATGTTATACAGCACACATGGTAACCAAGGATACAGTCACAAAACTGTTTCATGTACAACAGTTTTTACAAAAAGGGTTCACATAAGCAGCAAAGTCTAAATGATGACTTGAAGTATATCATTTAATAACATGTTTATAAATGCTTTATAACTTAACAATACTTATAAATCCCATTACTAATGAAAAATTATTATAATAATAAAAAGTACCATGGTACTATTATTTTTTATTTTTTTGGGGGACATTTACCATAGTAATGTAATGCTTGTTTGGGCATGGTACCATGTTAATACCATGGTACTCTTTGAAGTACCTTGCCATATATGTAAATTTAATGGTACATGAATATGGTAGTCATTCAGAAGTGTGATATATATTAAGGTACCATGGTTTTACCATCTGATACCATCACTGTACCATGATACCACCACATACTTTGTAAATATTTGTACTGTCTTTCCAAAAATACAACACTGACAGAAAATAAAACCCATATAACCAAAAGAGAAGCCTTTGTTTGACAGAAGCACATTTACACGGAACACACACCACCACTAAGGTATAAAGCTAGTCTTGAAAAGAGATATCTAGCACACACTGGCTGGGCTGCTGTGTGTATTTAGACAAGGGTACCGCCTATTAAAGACAGCTATCTACAGGAATCCTTCATCACAGAGTGACCTCCAGGGTATACAATGCATTAATTATAGGCTTAAGGATAATAGCAGTCTTGAAATATTCATTTGATAAGCCACTGAAATCACCAGTTATACCGCTTTCATCTGCAACTCCTCCATTTGTGTTTGCAGCCTATTTAGAGGAGGAACTACACTGCAGGTTGTGAAAGCCATGTTATTTGATAATCGAAAACTGAAAATGAAAAGCATCAGAGAGTAAATCATAGGTAGGTCAGATAACAGGTGCCAGCAGGTGGAGAAACAGAAGGTTTACTAGAATTAGACTGGTTGGAAAACATACACTATCAGTCAAAAGTTTGGCTATGACTAAATTTATGTTTCTCATAATCTTAAAAACCTTTTTATATAAGGACTTATGCTAAAATACTTGGCACTAGTTTTGTAGACAAATATAGTTTGTGCCTGCAAATTAATTTCTTTACAAACAAAGATAAAAAAAAATAGGGCAGCTACTTTGAAGAATCAAAAATCTTAGATAGTTTTGATTTGTTTACATGTGTTGGTCACTACATTATTCCTCTGCTTTGATTTGTGATATTTCATAGTTTAGATGGTTTTACAATTATTATCATTCTTTCAGCTGCTCCCATTAGGGGTCACCACAGTGGACCATCTGTGATCTGCATATTTGACTTGGCACAGGTTTTATGGAGGATGCCCTTCCTGATGCAATCCCCAGTGGCTGGGGGACACTCACTCATACCTACGGGGCAATTAGAGTCTCCAATTCACTTAACCTGCATGTTTTTGGATCTGTGTGGGAAACCGGAGAACCCGGAGGAAACCTATGCAAACACGGTGAGAACATGCAAACACTACTCAGAATGGCCCAGTTGAGCTGGGACTCGAACACGGGACCTTCTTGATTTCACAATTATTTTAAAATAGGAAAAATGGCAATAATCAAGAAGTAGAAGGTGTGTGCAAATGTTTTATTTTATTTATAGTGTGGGTCTCTTTGGCAGGTTTGTCTATAGGGGTTTGAACACAATACCTTTGCAGTAAGCGCTGTCATCCCTGAGAGGATGGTATCCCACCTTGCAGCTGCAGCAAGCTCCAGCCTCTAGATTAATGCAGTCAGAGTTCTCTACGCAACTGCGGCTGTGACCCTCAGTGCAGAAATCGTGCCCTGACAGAGAACCATGAGAATTTAGAGTTGAAGTGCTCTACAAAATGCCCTAATGTGAATTCTAACAGACAAAACATACTTTAAAGACATCTTTTATTGGTTAGACAAACACACTTTTCTTCCCTGTATGGACACATTTGTATTGACAATGTCATGTAAATATTAAAGGGCTTAAGGTAGCCCTTTTTTACATTAGGTGACGGTCTGCAGTATTTACAGAGTGATTTACAAAATGTTAATACTTACAGCGTGGCTCCGTGTGTGAACTGTGAGAGGTGTGGTGTCCTCAGGATCACTATACCTTTTGATGTCCTTTTAAGTATCACTGTTAAACTGAGGTGTTTCATGTGTGCGGTTATGTGTGGCGGGTGCAAAAAGTAGATGAAAGCTGTCATGCACACACTTGGATTGGTGCTGTGCAAACACATGTTGTTGTGTGCAATGGACAAAGGTGACTGGCCTTAATGACTCCAACCACTGCAGAGGTCAGTTTAAGTGTGTGTGCATGTGTGTGTGTGTCGTACCTCTACACACTTTGCAGCAGCGGTCTGTGAGTGTGATCTGCTCTGACTCTGGGCAGTTCAGCTCTGGACAGGAGGCCATCTCAACTCTACGCATACTTTGATCCTGCAACACACAAACATGTATTTATTCCATTCACACTGAAAGTGAAATTCCACATTCTGCATCAAATTTGAACACATAACTTTCTGGCCCAGTTTACACTTGGTTGTTCCGATCACAAAAGGTCAGCCAAGACACATGTTTACACCTAGTAGCAATATGCAAATCAAATGCACCTTCTGTGAACACTTGTGATCGTATTTCAAAGGCACTGTCGCCATGGGAGTCACTTCGTTATAAAAAGTGGTGGAGAACATGTATACTGTTTTAATAAATATTCCGCTTCTAGATGATCAATTCAAGGGCTACAACAAATATTTTAAACAATTAATTTGATAACTTGATCCATTAACATTACACTGTACATCCTGATATTTTGTTAGTCAGTGAATCATCATATCTTAAGCAGATACTTAAGCAGAATGACTGGTTGGTCTCATGGTAAAGTTTTCTCCTCTAGTACAAGGAGTTTCAGGTTCTTATATGCCCTAGATTATTTTTTTTTATTTGATAAATGAATATTGCATCTGTACAGTGGATGTATATCATAAGTAGGGACACATCTGTTTGGATTTAAATAAATTACACATCTGAATGCACAAGAGAACATTGCTTCCCACTGTTGCTCAACACCTCTCATAACAGCTGCAACAAGCACTCATTATTAGTGTTCGACCGATATATTACAGAGGACGATAAATCGGCTGATATTCTGACTTGTTAAATTATTGGCCTATACATTTTCCAGTTTGGACGATTTGTTTCTTGAAGGTGCTGAGAATCGCCCGCTTGCATGTGAAGTGTCTGAGATATGTAAATGATAAGTCACGGTTAGTTTTGTTGTTACTTGCCATCGTGTTACTGCAATAATTGACCGGTGTGCATCACAGTGTCATTTCAATGGTCCGCATTTTAGAACCAAGGCACATGTGTTTGAACATGTTTCATTCTCCCTCTTTCTCCTCAATAGTTCCTTGTAACATTTAACTGTCTTATCTAATGATAAAAAGGCAAATATAAATAAAACTAATATCATATACTGTCTGCAAATCTGTGTAAATCTTGTTTAAACAGATGTAATAACCCAGACTCACATAACTTAAGCAGATCCAGTGTCCTGTGGAGCGCTCCTTTATTTACCTCTAACAGTCACTCCTCAGCAGTTCCCTGTCATCTTTAACTTTCTTTGGTAATAATAAAAGGCAAATAATAAAACTTGTATTATATAATGTTTGCAAATATGCAGATATCTCGTTTAAACATGTAATTCACAAACCTCACGAAAATCCAGTGTTTTTTTCCCTTTGAATGCTCATCTAATATCTTCCTCTGAAGCTCGTATTCTATCAGCCAGAATCAAAACTTCAGGATCAGGATCAAAAGTTGATTTGATTCAAAAATCATAATGGTCAGTCTGTGTCAATTCAACCAGGTAATCCAGGCTGTTTAAACTGCTAGGAGATTGTTGCTCGAACTGGATGCGCACGAACACGTGTGTGCAACTTCAAGGCTGCATCCGAAACCAGGAAAATGCTGCCGCGGTAGGATGTATAAAGAGGTAGGATGAATATAAGGTGCTTTTCAAACTATTCAGAGACCAGTTTCTTTAAGAGTTCCATTCATTCAAACAGATGTCAGTAAAGCCATTAACTGATTAGGCAGAAAGGCAAGTCAGCTGCCTAAATTTTCGGATGCAACCCAAGGTAAAAGCACTTCTCGTGTGCTACAAGTAAATGTATTATTCACTATGCACTGTATGTACAATTGGTTTGATGTGGTATTTTTGGAGAAAATGTGATTGCTAACATGGTTGCTGGACTTCTGTGTGTACTGTTATTTCCTCCTTCCAAATATATTAACAATTTCTTACTGTGCAAATAAATGACTACAATTTGATGACTAAACAGAAATCTGAAGAGACCGCAATCTACCATTTAAAATACAACATATTTTTTTTTTTGTGTGTGAAATTGAGTAAATATATTGCAAAACTTTTTTTGCAATTATGTTTGTTATTTATTATAATAAATTGTGTGATATATCCGCATTGTATCGGCCACCCTGCTCTCTGGATATCGGCATCAGCTTCGGCAATTAAAAACCCATATCGGTCGACCACTACTCATTATAACAAACTACAGTACTGGATCGCAACTTATAATAACACACACGACTGAAATGGAAACTCCAGCTTAAGATCTGAAGATGTCTTCTGTGTTAGACCTTACAAACTGTGTTAGACCTTACAAATTGAAGATGTCTTCTGTGTTAGACCTAACAAATTGTTTTTCAAAAGTGGTGGGGACAAAACTGGCAAAGGTAAAAAGTGGTAGGGACATGTCCCACCCATCCCACCAGTAAATGACAGCTATGAGTGACTGCGTCAGTAATAAAAGTGACTGCTTCAGTTTAAAAGCACAAGATAATTGATGCACCGGTCCTCCCAAATATATTAGAATTTTAACGGGACAGTTATTTTATTTAAAAGCCAAATGTAACCAGCAAAGTTTAAAATCCTTGTTAGTGTACAGTGGTTGATGGAGAAGTGTAGTTGGTAGACGCATCATGGCAGATCAGTGTTTACACAACAAATGTAATGTGGTCACATGCATTTCTAACTACCTAAAAATGTGGTTTGAGTGATCGGATCACAAAACATTTTGGAGCTCGTTCGTACATGTATTTAGAGCTTTCAATTTGAGATCGGATCACCTAAAACAGTTTTATGATGTTACTTACCCTGCACTCAAACAGCAGACAGTTTCCCTCAGAGTCGTGTATGCTTTTATGATCTCCTTCCACATAAACCCTTCCTCTGAACAGACAGACAGCTAAATAGAGAGATATATACACAGAAAAGAGACAAAATTAGACAAAAACCAAGATATTAAGAGGATAGAGACAGAGAAAGGATGTTTTATGGGGGGACAGACACGCAGAGAGAAAGACTAGTAAAGCATCAATCAGATCAGCATGTTAGATTAAGCCTACTAGAGCGCAGTGTTAAATAAAGCCCTGGTCATCAGTCAAACTGCTATTAGCTCCTGCATATTAGCCCTGCTCACTCAAACTCAACATGCTGCACACTGGCCTTGAATTATTAATGATACCAGGGAAAGTGTGTGACTGTGTGTGTTGACATTCGCATTTGTGGCAGCGGTAACCTAGCAACACAGGGATGTGGTCAGTTTGTCATCAAGACTGCAGTGTGATTATATAAAAGATTTTGATGGAAAGAAAGATAGCGGAAAGAGAATCGAGATGATGCAGATATAAGTGAGACTCTGAAATGTGAGACAAGGAGAGAATGATTGAATGGGGAGAGTGGCATTGTAAAATTTTGTATATGCATGCCTATAGGCACTTGGACTTATTTTGTGTGTGAGGTTTTGCCAAGGTTGTGGGGACCAATCAGTGCTTCCCATGAGGAAAATAGCTTTGTAAACGTATTAAATAATGTCTTAAGAAAAACATACAAATCCAGAAAGGTTTTTGTTATGGGTAGGTGTAGGGGTAGAGAACATATCTTTAGCTCACTATAAAAATAATAGACGTCAATGGTATGTTCCCACCATGATAGAAAAACAAACATATCTGTGTGGGTACTCACGCTGGCACTCTTTACAGCATGCTCCAGGCATGTAGACTGGAGCTGTATCACGGGGGCACTGGGGTGGTGGACATAAAATACTTTCACACTCCACTGTACCATTCTGCAAGTGAAACACACACACACACCATCACCATACAAACAAAGCTGCACAGAAATTCACATGCAAAATCATCTATCGTTAGATTTTAAATTTCACAAGTATTACTAACAAGTCAGATTGATTGGTTTCCTGAATAGTTATTACAAACATTATCAACCTTAAAATCTTTCCAACTTTAAAACTGCAATTCACTCAGTCTATGGGTCTGTTCCAAAACCTAGTGAGCATCCTCCAGAGGCAGCATTTTAAGGCATCATAGGCACGCTCCTGAATGTCACAGCTCATAGGCACACCTCCTCCAACCGCTGTCTGTCTCTTTGAGACCCTGGTCGCACATAGCCATGGACTTTGTAACTACCCCCCTCCCATGGCAACACAGTGGTTTTGACTGTGGTGAACCGGTTCTCAAATGTGGATCATTTCATTCCCCTCCCCAAATTACCCACAGCAAGGGAAACAGCGGCAGCAGTCATAAACCACGTCTTCCGCATTCATGGCCTCACGGTCGATGTAGTTTGTGCTTACGAATCTTCAATAGAGGATTCCTCACGAATCTGCTCCTGAATACCAAGATGAACACACAATTCCCGGATCTGTCCATTGTGCGTCCACGGCGTGCACGCATCCACAAACTTCTTCCCCGCTACTGTAGCCGATGCTGGGATCTTCATTCTTCATTAGCATAGCTACAGTTGATATTTATTGTTAAAAAAACGTCTCTTTGTCTCGCTCTCGATGTCTGACACCGATGTGACGCTAGGTATCTTAATTATGCTGCCTCTTAAGATATCTCATTTTGACCAAATTCTAAGGTAGCAATGTATTTATTCTTCCCTTGGTGAGCGATCCCAGAATGATCCCGTGATGAGCCCGGTGGAAATTAAAATCCAAGATGGCAGATGAATCAAGAGAAATTTAGATTATAAATTTAATTATAATCCATTCAATACTGAAATGTATCAATAAAACAGTTTAATATGAATATTGAATATTTTACACAAAATGTATATGTACCGTACGTATTTAGGCTCGTTAAAGGATCGTTTTCTCTCGCATCACCTGTAATGAAATCAGTTGCGAGTCGAGTGACCCATGTGCTGCACATGAGGAGACCTATTCGAATGATGCACGGAGCTGCCGCCTATGTAGAGTGTTCCAATCGTTCTTTTATAATGGCATCATTTCAGTAAGTATGCTGCCATAGAAGACAGCTGCCTATGTAGGCAGGAGACAGCAAAGCAACTCACAAATTTTGGAACATTATTGTATTTTAAAATTTTAATAGTCCCAAAACACTTTGAACTGCCTGTACGCTCAGAATTTGGAATGACATTTCTCATTTACTGTAGATGAATCTCCCAAAATGATCTTGTATCAGTGTTCAAGCTCCCTTCTAAGACGTGAGCTTACTGAGCATGTGCAGTTTCTGCATCCATCTATCCAGGCATCGTCCTCTCTGTATATCTCTCCGTATTGGTTGCAGGTCTTCTCACAGTAACAGCCATCCAAGTACTTCATCTTCTCTTCTGCAAGTGCCAACTACAGCATAATGAAGACATGGAGAACAAGAGAGGAGGAGATTGAATAATGAATTAATATGGAGGGATGATATACCAAAAAGAGCAATTAAAAAATGACAGAGGGGGAAAGTGGAGATTTAGGATAAAAACAGTATTTTGTGGTGGTCACCATTAAAAAGACCATACACCAGGAGTGATCACACTTCTGTGGAATGAGATCTACTTTTTCATTGTTATTGTAGCAAGATCTACCATACACAATATAAAAATAGTCGGTAGTGAAATGTGATGATTCTCTATACCAATTTTGATACCACAACAAATAATAATTCTTATTTTTTATAATGTTAACATTGTTTCATGTTGTGTCATTGTCTCAAATCATTATTAAAGACAAGTCAACAGTATGTAATCAACTAAGAACAAAGAAACAAAAGAATAAAAAATAAAGGCAATAAACAAAAATTCTAATTAGTAGCTTATTAAGTATTCAAGTAAACATTCAGAATGAAATTGAATGTGACATAAAATGACTAGCTACTAGTCTTCACTGTTTGATTATTTTCCATGAATACCTTTTAAAGCTACTAAATGTATCCATAAAAAAAGCAGTAAATGTTTTTTTTGTTTCTTGTTATTTTTGTTTGATTAATACAAATAAGTCTATTAGATTACAGTTCTACCCCAAGTCTGACATTTTGATACAAATCTGCTTTTTTGTCACACTGTTAAAATTCACTTTAGACATTACTGACCATATTTACATTAATACCTCACAAAGATGGACATTTTTGGCAGACTTTTGAAGTGTATTTGACCGTTTAGACGTACATCCACATTACCATGAGCACTCTCGGAGCACACACGGATGTAAAGTGCACACTGATAGGCCATCTGTCAGTCAAACAGAGCACGGCTACAGAAGCAGGGAAATAAAAAGTCCATCTTTAAAATTGTATTTCCCTTTTGACCTGTTATCTAGATTGACCAGTGGTTCTCTTTGACCAGTCGATCGACGTAATGAGCTCCCCTGCCACACACTCTGTGAACCACTGAAGCAAAGTCAACATAAGACAGGCCACACTAATCCACAAAACTTCTACAAATCTACCTTGTTTGATGTTTTGGCCAGAATATCTTGAAGCTCCATAATCTTCTGCACAAGGCCATGGAAATCGTTGCATGTTGGACAAGCTGCAAATGGGGTGAGAATTGATAAATGGCATTTTCAGACTGGCAAATAAACAAATTGTATAGTTAAATGTATAGTTTACTTAAAAGTGAAAATAATCTCATTATTTACTCAAACTTATGTGATTCAAACCCCTAGAACTTTCTTCCGTGGAACACAAAAAGAGATGTTAGGCAGGATGTTAAGTCAGTCACCATTCACTTTCATTGCATCTTTTTTCAATTCAATGAAAGTGAACGGTGACCGAGGCTGTCATTCAAACAAACAACTGCTTTTGAGTTCCACGGAGTAGGAGAAGTCATATGGGTTTGGAACAATGTAAGATATTTTTTTCAAGTTGTTGTGTGTCTAACAAGAAAATGCACTTACTACGGTTGAGATCTGGACACTGGACGATATATCCATGAGGTACGACCACCAACTGAACATCTTGCATCACACCCTGAGAAAAAGAGAGTAAAACAAAAAACAGAGAGTGGAAAAAAATAGAAACAAAGTTACAATTGTATTTCATTCAATCATGGATGACACTTTTGGCTTTATTAAT
This sequence comes from Xyrauchen texanus, assembly GCF_025860055.1. Taxonomy (NCBI): domain Eukaryota; kingdom Metazoa; phylum Chordata; class Actinopteri; order Cypriniformes; family Catostomidae; genus Xyrauchen; species Xyrauchen texanus. The sequence goes on from NC_068322.1 coordinate 11,604,820, forward strand.
TATTATGTAGGACCTTTCTAAGAGAGACTAGCCTTATTTCAGTCCACAGTCTGGCTTAATGATACAAGTTTAGAACTTTTATAGATTTTATGGTGCAGAGTGCAGAAATGTGCTGTACCCTGAAGAACCCATGGGCATCATTTCTTTGACCCAGACGGACATTTGTTTCTCTGGGAAAATCCATAGATGGCGTCTCCACAATTCTTTCATAAATTCTGACAACAGAGTACAAAAAAGGAGACAAAAAACCAGAGTAACTATTGGCAAGGTGAGGATAATATGTTTTGGGTACACATAGCCTATCCCTCTTGCACACTAACTAACAAGAATTTAGGCTGTCATTGTGACCTAACCAGGAGAAAGATCATAAATTGACAAGCAATAAAAATCTATTAAATGTGTATCTGAGTTTTTGTCTGTAATAATGTCAAGCACAAGAAACATTTTTCAATTGCTTGGATTTTATTTCTGTGACGTTGTGCTGAGTGGCCCCGTCCACCATAACATCTCAGTGGTCCACATCACTGTATATTAAACATCAAATTTAGGTAACACTTTATTTGTATGGTTCCAAATAGATATTTAACTGAATATAAGTGACTATTTAACTGAATATAAGTGACTATTTAACTGACTATAAGTGACTTACCAACTGGCTTGCTATAGCTAGTAAACCGTGTTTCAACAAAAATTCAGTAGACTATCAATAGCCTGTACAAAAGCAGCAAAATACCAGCTTATCGACTGACTATTGAGTATTTCAACAAAAATTCAGTAGAATTTCAGTAGCCTGTATATAGATCTTTATTAATTACCTTTTAATGAACTGATGTTCTCAACAATAATGTAAGTAGGTCATTAATAGAGATCAATATACATGCTACTGAAAGTCTACTGAATGTTTATTGAAACATTGTTTACTAGCTATAGCAAGCCAGTTGATAAGTTACTTATAGTCAGTTAAATATCTACTTGGGACCATCAAAATAAAGTGTTACCCAAATGTATTCTGATTGGCTGTGAATGTGTCACTCATTGCTGTTTAGGACACAGTGTTAATGGTAGCCAAATAAATTAGATGACTGCCAGAACATTCAACTTATTTATTACCTTCAATCAGATTAACTAACACACATAATTCACATTGACATATTAAAAAGCAGCAAATCCATTTATCTTAATGCTTTTTCCTCAAGCCATTTACCTGTTGCAGTCAATATGGAGCACCACCTGAGTTGCACTGAATGCAAAAGACACTTTGTGCCACTGTCCATCTGCAAGACTGTAGGGGAAGACCTCTCTTTGCTGCCGCTGGTCTGCAGTTTGAAACAAGAGACGGATCTCATTATGTAGACCACTGCTCTCTACCTCCAGAAACCTGTGGAGGAAGCCAAGAAAATTTTATTAATTTAAGAAAACACATAATCATGAAACAGTTGGTTGAGATGAAACCAGTTGTTGAAAACTAAGAACTCCAGGTAACAACTGCTGCCATAATGTATTTTGTTAACACTTATGTTCTCATGGATGAGGCATTTGGTTCAGCTGCCAAACTGTTGTTATTAAATTCTATAATGTGGCACAGTAGCAGCAGATAATGAAGATGAAATGAACGTGTGAGTTCTGAATAAACATGAAGAAGAGCAGTGATCCATGAGTCTCTTGGCACAGACTTTGAGTGCTGACCTTAAAATGCTATTAGAATCAATACTGAGTGTGTTCAAGAAATGTCAGTACACACCGCAATCTGAAAAGCTACAGATACTGTATCATCAGAGTAGATTTAATGTTCTCTCAGACTAAATATGCAGAAAAGAGAGATATTTCAAAGATAGATTTAAAAGACAGACAGACGGACAGATTTTTCAACTGGTAATGGTCATACTGACTTTAATTTGCTCTACACTCTTCATGAATATATTACTTTCCAAAATTGCATATTAACTTCTGTGGCCCTGCCTCGAGCACAACTGACTGCTAGTGTGACATCTAATTTTGGGTCAGATACCTCTGCTCCCCATAGTGGATGGACAGCAGCACTCCAGAGCTCAGTTTCTCCTGCTTGAGGGTCAGCAGAAGAGTGAACTCTGTTCTCCCTCTCAACTTCTTAAGGATTCGCTCTGCTGCCTTGAGGGAAGCCCTTGCATTCCTTGATGAGCCTGACAGTAAAAGTGACAGAAACATGAAGACAGAGAAAAGAGAGAGAACTGAAATGTTGTAAAAATTTTAGACAGACATTCAAATCAGAGCATGTTCCCTATCTAAAAGTGATACAAGAAATGATTCACCCCAAGAAATTTCTTACCCTCATGTTGTTTTCAAACCTAATTTATATCATTTTTTTTTCTTCTATGAAGCACAAAAGGAGATGTCAGGCAGAATGACAGTCTCCCTGTCATTCAGCCAACATGAACTTTCATTATATTGCAAAAAGATGCAATTTAAACAGATTTTAACTTAGACTTACATGCTGTCTAATAATTAATTTTTGTGTTCCACAGTAAGCAAAATCTCATATAGGTTTTGAACATAAGGGTGAGTAAATGATGACAGATGACAGGTGAACTATCCCTTTAAGGAACAGTAAAACAAGAGGAATCTTGACTGACATCTACATCTTTTAATATTACCCCGGCTATAAACAGAGAAGAGTTATGAGACAAATTAACCCAAGATAGATGGATGGTGTCAACAGCTGCAACTGTCCCTGTAGGACAGTTCTGGAACTAATGGAGTTAGTTTGAATAAATATTATTTTCCATCCAATTTCTAATTATGCTGCCAAAGAAAACCTTCAGAATCAACTGACAAATTCAAATCTGCATTTGAAGAGAAAAAAGACTCTTGCCTTTTAGAGTACATTTGTGAAATTTACAAAAGGGAAATTAGGTCCACTTAGGTTCAGCAATGCTATATTGCCTTAATATATGATCTTACAGGCTTTACATTAAAGGGAACACAGAACAAGTCACAGAGAAAAAAACAAAACAACCTTTGACCCATTCATCATTTTGTTGGTTTGGTAAAGCTCTAATATTTACCCCATCTGTTGCAAGATGACCAATCTCACAAATAAGGAAAACAAACTGTTTACTTCACTCATTATACTTGCGTCATAATCCAGTCTTAAGCATCATGCATACATCTTAACAACACAATCAATACCTTTTAATTAAACTTATTAATCATTTAGGCATGTGATTACAGTACTTTTTGCCTTACTGGTACTCTACCAAGCAATAGACCAAACAGAGGCAGAGAGACAGTAACATCATGTATGGAACTAACAAGGATGGCTATTTTGAGCCAAAGGTAGGGTGACCAGATTCCTGCTTGTGGAAAACGGGACAGCCCCCTCTCAGCAAAAATGAAATTGACGGATCCTTACCTAGGCGCAGATCAATGCGAAGTAGAGGGTGCATCCACCTCTGTTACTGTTGTTACCTTGTACTTTTCGCTGGCAGCAATTTTTCTCAGTGTGTGCTTGTTTTTCAATAGTTTATCATAAAATGCAGAGCAGTCCAGTTCAATATTAAGATGTACGAAATGCGTCGCCTTCATGTTACACTGTGTCAAGATTTGTTGCTGCATTCATTAATGACAACACACGCTCCATAGATGCAGATGTCACAGGCAGGCATAACACAAACTCCACGACCTTGACTAAGACTCTTGCTCTCCAGCTCAAGAAAAACGTCTGTCCATCTCTCAGACATGGCCATCTTGTGGTTCATGTTCCACTCAGGGATACGAAAAGTGACAATGTTCTTCATGCAAGCCCACTCATCAAAGAGTGTGGTTTCGTCAATCAATCTGAGAGCGGTGAATTGTTCGAGGCTACCCTGAATGTCTGTCCACACTGGGATGTCTCTCAGTAGGGCCCACTCTTCTGTGTTCTCCAATGAGCAGCTCCATTTTTGGAGGTAATCCAATGATGCTGAATAAAAGTTTCTCACTATACAAAAGAAATCATCCGCTCGCATGTCACCAGCTTCAACCAGGGCATCCAACTGCTTTTTAATGTCAGAGGATATGAATAAATTCATTCAGCCTGGCCAGCAAGACTTTTCACAGGTCATGAATGTGACCCATCCCACACATACACACACATGCCTATTTTGAATTTGGGGGACATTATTTATGACCCTGCTAAAGACTAACCCTAGCCAAAACCCTAACCCAACCCCTAAAATTGTTTTTGAATTATTAAAATAAAAAATAACAATTTGCTCTACTTAGGAATCATTTTTCCAAATGAGGAGATCCCCAGATGTGCCCAAAGGGATAATTTGTCAGGTTTAGCTCACTTCTGGGACAGATTTTGCACACACAGGCTAATGTTCTTCAGCTATCATCGGATAAACCTCAGGAGAGTTGTAAGCTGCAGCGGTGAGCCTATTGTATGCCAGGAATGAGGCGGAGTTTCACCACCTTCATTTATCAAACGCACTGTACAACAGTGATCTGAACCTAACCTGTGTAACCTCTTCTATCCACAGAGGAAACATCATGACCCCTTGATATGAAGCACTCTAGGATTGTTCACAAATATAAGCTTTAAAGGCTACTGCAAAACTGCAACAAAACATGTTAATTCTGACAGCTGCCTGATCAATTCTCATTGGACTGATACCTCCTCTCCGATATGCTTTCTGAATACCCTATGAGCCTTTCAGGGTTGGATTAATGTGCTGTAAATCAAAGTCTAGTCGCTCAATGGCAACATTTAAAGGTCAGAGGCCAGCTGAAGGCCACAGATGAATATCCACTACGAAATTATTTAAATCCAAGCATTGACTTCTTTAACCCATGTCCTTATGACCAAAACCTGTCATTTGTTTTCAGACACACACCTGATAAATGTTCTGTAAATGTTCTTTACAGAAATCAATTAAAGTTCCAGCGTATCAATTCTGCTCCATTAGTGGCACAAATGGCATTCCAGGCATTCTAGACAGGTTTTCCAAACAATCCATCCTTGCATTTGTTTAGACAAACTAGTTATACTGCCCAAATCCACCCCATTGTTTGGGCCAATATTGCTATGTTGGAACATTTGAACAAACAGAGCAATGTTTTGAAAGTGTAAACTTGGTATAAACATGTAAAACAAGTAGTTTTCTATCTCAGACATTTGTTTTACTTTCTCATTATCAGGCTACAAGGACACATGGTGTTTTTTACAGCATGGATCTGTAATCAATTCCCTAAATTATCAAACACAACAGACCAGCTATGCCCTAAGAGAGCCTACAGTAAATCTGATAACCGATAAACAAGAATTACCCTCCTGGGAGCAAGATTAACATAGAATGATAACACAACACAGTCACTATTCTGGGAGAATTTCAACTGAAAATTTTAAATACGTTTTTCTAATGACATTGAGTATCTATATTACCAAATCAATGGATGATATCAGCAATTTAAGTGCATGAAAAAAGCACTGTAATTGTTAATAAGCCAGATTAACCGTGACGCAAGCACTAAAATGTGTGTCCTAACCTAATGAAATTTTAAAAGCACACACACACACACACACACACACACACACACACACACACACACACACACACACACACACACACAATAAAAAAAAAAAAGAACTCTACAACTGATGAATTATTCATGGACCATTATAATGAAAAAATGAACAAGTGTCTCTAGTCCAATTAACATTGCATTAAACAAGAGACACAAGTCCATTATTTCCACAGAGCAGTAAGATTAAAACAGCGGCTCTGGTTTGAGGCAAGACTGCAGGCACATGTATTACTTTCATTGGTCTCTGCAGAGCTTGCAGAAAGGTGAAACTGTCTGTACAGTCATCATACTGCAGACACAAGGTCCAGACATGGAAGCTTAGCTGGGGAATGTAGGATGAGTGACGTAGAGTCGTTGTCTGAGCCAGGCAGCCTTAGTGCAGTGAAGAAACACTTAGCTGATGTCCCTTTTGGCTGCCGCATGCTCAAATAGCTGATGAATGAGCATGAATCTGATCCTGGCACATAAAAGTCCTGGTCAGCACCAGGCCTGAAGGATGAGGAACAGTCGGGCCAAACTTCTGACTTTTATTGTTTGGTTTTGCTCCACTCTATTCATTGGCCCATTGATTCATTCATCCAGTGCTAGATATTCAGGGAAACACAGTCACACTCACATACATGCACACATTCACTTATTGAAACTGAACTGTCTAGGGCTGGGCAGTATGACAGAATATAACATGCAATGGCAGAAATGTGTCAACTGATAGGGATTTGGCTGTACCATTTATACGGTGGTAGATACTGTATTTTTGTAAAAATATGTAATCTATGGAGTTATGCAAAAATACGGAGCTGGACATGTCCCAAACTATCAACAATCAGCAACTATTGTTGCTTACTAACGAGTCTAAAGTATACCTTTCATATTAGTTTTATTTGTTGAGTCTCCTGATTTAACTCAAGTGTTACATAACGTGAAGCTATTTTTTTCAAGTTCCAAATAAAAAGAAATATTAATTTAGACAATTATTTTTAATATTTGTAATAATATAGGAGTACATTGAATTTTTAAAGCATTACATTCACTGAATTATCCAAAAATAGGCATAACCATATGATTTATTGCAATTGAAATATTTTTTGTTCATTTTTCAGGTATAATAATTATAATGTAATTAACTGTAAACTGTTACTATGACATAAAATTGTTTAAAAATATTTTGACTTGAATCTGTCATCTTTCTCTCTCTTCTCCTTTTGTCCTCAATGTCATCGGACATTCAGAGGTGTCTCATCTGCATTCTGCAGATTATTATGACCTTGTCTCGAAGCCTGTCAGTTTGATCCCAATTTCACAGTCCCATTGGCATTTACTAGAGCGCCAATCAATGTTGAGGAGGTGCCACCAGCCCAAATTAGAACAAAACTGTTGTATCCACTGATATCAAATACCTCTGTTTATCCTAGAATGTCAGACCATGTGTCTATGTGCCAAATATGTGTGTGTCTTAAGTATGCCCATGCAGATACTTTATTCTGTATCTTGTATCTGTGTGTGTGTGTGTGTGTGTGTGTGTGTGTGTGTGTGTGTGTGTGTGTGTGTGTGTGTGTGTGTGTGTGTGTGTGTGTGTGTGTTTATCAGTAAACATTTACACAGACATACAAGGTATGCTGTATAATTGTATTCCCCCATGCAGAACTTTAATCTCTCATACACCATTCATCAGAACAGAACTGCAAACGCAGGCCAACAGTGCACATACTAAAATTTGTCATCATGATAGCTAGTTGAATTGGTGATGATAGCATAGTGCTTAAGTTATTGTAAACTACAAGCCTCATGGTGCAGTCCTAAGCTGCTGAAAAGTGGTCAAGCTAGAAAGGAGAGAATGACCATCACCTTTGTGAGCTTGAACAAGGCACTAAACCAAATTGCTTGGAGGAGGTTGTCAATCTGGATAAACAACAATTTATGAATCACAAAAGTGGCTAACGAGCCTATGATGTAGAAAGACCTGCTAAAATGGCCCTCCAATCAAATAGAACAGAATAGAAATAGAATTAAATGCATTACACTGGAATTCGAAAGACCAGGGCAAAAAGAACATTGTGTAGAGTAGACTAGAATTTGAAAGACCAGACCAAAAATAGAAGATTGAACTACACTATATTAGACAAAACAAGACTAGACTAAACTACACTAGAATAGGATTGAGCAGACTACAGAAGATAAGAGTAAAATAGACTAGACTAGAATAGAATATAATAGAACACATTAGAACAGATTAGAGTATGGTACAATAGAATAGAGTACAGTAGATTGGAATTTGAAAGACCAGACCAAAAAGAGAAGAATGGTATACACTATTCTAGCCAAAACAAGACTTGAGTAGACTAGGCTAGACTAGAACAGGGTTGAGTAGAGAAAATAAGAGGAGAATAGACAAAACAAGATTAGATTAGACTAGAATAGAATAGATTGACTGTGATCAACAGTCTATTACATAAAAAAAACCTTCAAAACCCTTAGAACATTTCATTTCAAAATTCACAAAGGAACTTTGGTAACTGTTCTATTTCTCATAACTCTAGAGCCCTAAACAGCATCATTCTGGCATTCACGGTGGAGCCAGATGTTATTCCCTTGTCTACTCACTGTCCTCATTAACTGCATCTCCTGAATGAAAATACAATACTTTGATGGGTAAGAACTTGCTACTCAACACAGGGGCCTTTAACTCCCGGGACAGATGCTTCACTGTTGGGTTGATCCATTTTTCATGAGAGATTAAGTGGGATCTGGAATTATGCCGTTCTAAACCAGCTGTCTGCTTGGCTGTTTCCTCCTGCCAGATGTTTACAATTGATTCCAATTTTTCTAAACTGATGAGGCTCACTGTGAATGCTTTTCTGTGGAAAGCTTCTCTGATGTCAGATCCACCCTGATTCTAAATCAAAAGGAAAGAACCTCTTTCATCAATTTGGTTGAGTATTTAAATTCCAGTAAGGCATACCTTCAAACAGATAAGCTCTGGTCTCATTGTGGAACCCCTGGACTTGAGAGACTCCGGCACTTGACTTAACAAGATCAAACTCTTGGAAGATGTCCACGTTTAATGCTGGGTCAACCCCAAATCCTGAAACTAAGGAACACAAACATGAGGAATAGCTTTCTGTAATATAAACAAAATGTAAACAAACACCAATTAAAAATACTAGGTCACGTTACATTACTCAGAGTTCTCAACTATGTTGACCAGTGAATTTCCATGGCTTTACAATGACCTTTGTGATTACTGAATAAGATGTTTAAAAATAATTGTGATTCTGACTATATTCGATTCACTAATTAATCATTCAGTCTGATTTGTTGACCGGTTTGACCAATTCATTGAAAAAAGAAAAAGCAATACCCAAAACTGAACATTGTTATGGTTTTTACTGTACAGAGCAGTAGCAAAAAAGTATATTCACTATAGAAATCTAAAGACTTTTCCCAGTCTGGTAAACATCATTTAAAAATTCCCTCTTATTTCCAGGTTTTAAATTACTAAGAATCCTGTAGTCTACATGACAATAATTAATTCCTAGCATCCCGACAAACATAATGGTATAATCTGCAATAAACACATTTATATGCAATACGTTTATAATTGTATAATCACAAAGTAGTCTGTTACTCAGTATTTCTTTGTAAACACACAGTTACTTGAACTATGATGTGACCATAAAACCCCACTCAGGAAAATATAAGCAGTGTAAACCAAGTTTGCTCACTACACTATTTTAAATTAAGTACTAAGAAGCCTGACAAATTATGAACTTACCATACAAAACTCCGACAGTACAAAGCAGAAAATAAAGTTTAAATAATCCCATTGTGAAGGTGGAGAGAGAAACGCCTATTCCATCATTCTCATGTGTTCTTCGTCGAGAGCGAGCGCGAGGTGCGCATCAGTGAAACGTCTCAAACAAACGCATCACTGAACCTTCATTTACTTCGCCAAAAACTTTCGCGAATAAAGACGGAGAAATAAAACAAGAATACAAACTCCATGTGGCGTTCTCTCGTGAATGAGCAGGAATGAGTGGGAAAGATGCTGGCGCGCGTATCCTCCTTAAAGAGCAGAAAGCGTGTGAGACAGTTCGCGCATATCTGCATCTGCTGAATCCCGCCACCTGCTGGTGATCACACGTACAGGAACAGCGCTCTCTCTCTCTCTCTCTCTCTCTCTCTCTCTCTCTCTCTCTCTCTCTCTCTCTCTCTCTCTCTCTCTCTCAGTTTCAATTTAAAAGTACTTTATTGGCATGATTGTGTTTACATACAATATTGCCAAAGCATTAATACACAAAACAGATAATGACAAGACAAATAATAATAATAAAATAGTAACAAATAACAATAAAGATAGAATTAAAATAAGGTGCTCTCTCTCTACTGTATATGATCAGTTCAGATTATATATCAGTTCAGAGATGGGCTAGTTGTCACTTTTAACCACAGTCCATATTTCTTATATATTGGAAGTCAATTTCTCGTATAGGCACTTAATGAACACTCATTGATCGCACTGTATGGGGTCAGTTGTCAAGGTGCAAAGTGTTAAAGGAATGTTCTGGGTTCAATACAAGTTAAGCTCAATCGACAGCATTTGTGGCATAATGTTGAGTACCACAAAAAAATATATTTTGATTCGTACCTCCTTTTCTTTTAAATTTTTTTTTTTTTAAATCTTGGTTCCAGTGAGGCACTTACAATGGAAGAGAATGGGTGCCAATGTTTTAACATTAAAATACTCAATGTCATCATTACAACCCTAAAACGATTTAAAAAACTTTACAACTCAAATAATACATAAGTTTTAACACAAGAATTAATGAAAGTGCTTTTATAAAATTATAAGCTTCGTATTTTTGTGTTTAAAACCCTCAAAAAATTGGCCACATTCACTTCCATTGTAAGAGTCTCACTGTAACCTCGATCTTTGCTTCTTCTTTTTTTTGTCAAATTGAGGCAACTGAGAACAATGTCATTCAGTGTCATTGTTTTGCCACACATGGATATGAGTATAATTTTTGACATTTAAACAAAAGCAAAGGGACGAGTAAAAATATATTTTTGTGGTTATCAGCATTATGCCACAAATGCTGTCGACTGAGCTTAACTTGTATTGAACCTGGAACATTCCTTTAATGACCTAAAATAACTCATGTAAATTAACAGAGATCAACTGATAAAATATTATTTTACTGAAGGCATATGGATAGGTTTTTGTTGCTCAGTGAACTAAAGTCAATACCCTTATAAAACGGAGAATGATGCATTGCAAGTTCAAGGTCAAAGAAGAAGTTCACCTGTGCCAGAATTAGAGATTGCAGGTCAAATCAAACAAGACATGCTTTTAGCAAGTATTATACAATGGGCTTTAACCTAAACACTGCTACCTTGATAAATGCAGCACAATGCTGTGTTAAAATGCTTGACTGTCTGAAAATATTACAGGTGCATCTGTTTTCTGTCCATGTGAAAGGGTTGCAACACTGCACGGGCAATTTTCAAGGTGGTTATGTGCATGAGTGTGCCTTCCACCACACAACAGAGATAGCTCATGCATTATTTATGAATCATTTGTATGGCAAATCAATAAATCTGATTACGTGATCCAACCATAACTTATAATGAAAAAGCTATAGGAATAAGCATATTTATGTAAAAACATACAAATCAGAAAACAGCTGGGAGAGAAAAAAGAGACAGAAAAACCTGCTTGCTGTCATTGGTTTCACTATGACAGCTCAAGGCATCACGGTTAGAAAGAAGGCAGTTTTAAAGGCAATGCACATGTAGATAGCTGTCCTCAATATCAGTTCTGGCACTACATAACAACACGTGTTCCTAACAACAGCCTGTCTGCATGACGAGCATTTTTATGGCCTTCGAGATAGGCAGTTGTTATGGGACTGCAGGCACAATACACAGTAAGTTTTAATTTTCTTAATACAGATAGAAGAATACAAGTCACATATAAGACTTCATTGGTTATATATTTGGTTCATATTTGCAGATTCACTCAAACACATAATATGCGATACGGAATGAGTGCCAAAGAAAAATTCTCATTTGTTGGTGGTGGATTACTTTTGTTATTCCTTCTAGTAGAGAATTGATTCCCATTGGGACAGGTGTTTACAACAGTGTAACCATATAATTGGGTATAGATAGCTAAATAAATTGTTTATGCATTAAGGAAATCGGAAATGTTCCTGTTCAGCAAATGCCATCTTAATAATATTGCACGTTGTTACATCTATGCAGTTCATAATAATATTAACATATTAAGGACATGCAAATCATGGTTCAGAAACAAAACCAATTATGAATCACTGGCAGCCTCAAGTTTCTCTCAGCACAGTAAACTACATGTTTTACATAATTTGAGAGTTTTACATGGCAACTACTGAGAGTCCCTTCTGTCGCCCAAGACATCTGGGATATGCTCCAGCACTATTCGCAACACTACATAGGACAAGCGGCAATAGAAGATGGGTGGATGGATGAACTATTGAGAGCTTGACATGTTCACTGTCCTGTCTGGGTTTTAATTAATCAACACAATACTATATCATCTTCACCAGCCACTAGGAATCAACTGCAAATCTCCTCATCCAAGAAGCCCACTCTCAACCCAAACAAGCACTCACTCCACTTCACTAAAGAATGACACTCTACAAACCTGTGAGAGGCACACATGAGGACTCTTATATAATGTACAAGTGCAAAAATGGGGGATGATCCATTTCAGGGTGAGTGTTACACTGGTATCACAGAGTGATGATGTTTGTCTCAAAGAGATTCATTTATCTTGCATACAAATCTCTGTGCTGTCTATTCCTCATTCTGTGTTAAGAGTCAGTATCTTGGTGCTTCACATGTCTGTGTGCTCTAGTGGCAACACTTTTAAGTAAACAAACACATTTTGAAATGTGACTGTTATAGTCTCTAGCCGATGCAGGAAGAAATAAAGTATATGTTTATGAAAGATTGCAAAGCAGTCTTAAAGAGTATAATGCAAAAGAACACTTTTTAAAAGTAGTAACCTGCAAATTTTATCTGCTAATTTTCCCTGATCTGACATTACAATTAGTTTGATTGCTGTAACCTAATGTTCAGGTTGATCAAGTGATGTTCAATAAATGTTTTGACTTGAAGCAAGTTAGAGTAGATGTTAACATATGAAGCATGTCTTTCAAATTGAACATTTGTTTTCAGTGTAGCTGAATTGTTTTATTTATTAAATTTTTACATATTGCAAACAATTATTAAAATGACCTTTATGATCACAATGCATATCATCTTATGCAAACACATTTTTTTTTAAGATATAACAAGTAAAATCCCATTTAAAAAGGACAAAAAAAAGGCAGAACAAAAACCATATAAGACATATATAACATGCTGACATCTAGTGGCTAAATACAAACAAGCGCACGTGCACAAGTTTTCTAAGTTATCTAAATGAGAACGTCAATGTACCATTGACTTCTATTGTTTACATATAAAGCTTATTATAATTACTTTAGACTTACCTTAAACCAAACCATACAGTATGTCTATATACAAACATTTAGCTTTTTTTTTTTTTAGAATATACAGTATATATATATATATATATATATATATATATATATATATATATATATATATATATATATATATATATATATATATATATATATCTGTGTGTGTGTACATGTATATATTTGTCAGCTAAACTTTGCAGAACAGTTTTAAACAGAGGTATCTTCTTTCTTTAAATATTCATTAAGCTCATAAAATCATGAAAAAACAATATATTGTAATAATTAAAAAAAAAACATTTGTGTCAATATTTATTTTTATAATGTTATCTGAAAACAATATGGTGGACATTTGCATTTCATTCCATTTTAATTCTACTTCATTGAATTCAAATTTTCAGAATTTAAATTCATAATTTGCTGCCTTAATTCAAATTTAGATTCAACTGGAATTGAAATGCATTCTCAACTAAATTCTAAATGGTTCACAGTCTTGATGGCAGTAAAGGTGAATGAAGAACTGCCCATGAAAGACCAAAATTATTCATACAGTATGTGCTCATGTGCGCAGCAATACAAATAAATAAATAAAATAAAACAAAAACCTGAGCTAAATATTTCTTATGAACGTCATTCCAAATGACCCCAACCCAAATCTTATGAATGCCCAACTATAATGAATGCTCTCTCTTAAACCTTTCCTGTACATGTTTGTTTACATCAATGCATCATATGACATCATATGACAGCGGTCAAAGGGCAATCTCAGTGCTGCCACAACATTAGCATGATTCAGCAAAGTGGCAGTTTAGGGCATGTATAACACTGCATGAACATGCAATCAAACGTGAAGACCTCTTTCACCCCATGTCATGCCATATTAACTAACTACTACAGTATGCTAATAAAGTACACGTTCTTCCTTTTCCACGTTCTTGCCCCTGCTTGCCCAGCTTGCCCCTGGGGGATAGATCTGCATTATCAACACAAAGCCCAGTCCACCTGAACCCGACTGAGCTGCTTGCATGCTGCCTGTCTGCTTCTACCATATCTAGCCTTCCAGATCACCCCAATTCAACTGTATACTTATGCAGCTTCCGAGCTCCATATGCAACTCAGCTGAACCAACTGTAAATATAACTCTCTGGCCTACTAATAGTGTCTTCAACATGGACCTTCCTAAAGGTAGTGTTCCCAAATAACTCTGAACTAAGTGTACACCAAGCTATACTGGACTCTCCACCCAAAACCTTTCTGGGTGATGAAATGTCAGAGAAACAAGGCCACATGGTTAACCAATTCCTGTGAGGCCAGGCAATTGAGAACAATGTCATTCAGTGTCATTGTTTTGCCACACATGGATATGAGTATAATTTTTGACATTTAAATCCATATTATAGTGGCTCCAAAATGTGTTTTAACACTTAAGCAAGTCTTAATTGCAATGTAATTTTCAGTATGAATGGCATTGCATTAGATAACAAAATATCAAACTAAGTGGCATGTAGTTTAGCACAAGCAAAATATTCAAGCAGAAAACTAAATATATTTTTTTTCTTCAAAAACGCCAATTGTTAGGTTTTAAATGATGCAATGTAAATGTAGAAATATACTATTCTGTTTTGTTCTATTCTATTCTATTATATTCTCAGCAAATCCTCCCCAAAAGGGTAGTTTTTGTGGTGAACAATTGGCATAAATTTCATTTCTGTTTATTGCATGGCCCATCTCTAACTGTCAAAGCAAGGAAAATTGGCTCCATTTTGATTGGATTGTGGCTGACCAACACAAACAGTTGCCAAGCAGCCATCAGATAAGCTGCTCAGACAACTGCCAGACACCTCAGAAAATAAGGTCCTAATCTTCCAACATATTGGAAAGGAATTCTCATTAGTACACGAGTGGTTTCTTAGCAACATTTCAAACCCATCCTAAAGTTTGACCTAAGAACAGAGATGAGAAGGATTATAAAAATTCCATTAAAAAAGACCTCTCAAAGCAGCATTAACTTACCATGTGGCAAAAGATGAAACAAAGAAGCCACAATGACAAATCTTTACACACAAACCTTTACTCCTAAACTTGACACCAACTGCAACAGATCCACTTCATGTTTGTTGACAGAACTGTTTACTGTATGTAAATTGAATCTTATTTAGACTCTATGCATTCAGAAGAATGGCAAAAATATTTTGGAAGTGGTTTGGAAAGTGAACAATGTAGAGGTAAAACTTCAAAGTCACTGATCTAACTGTGTACTTTAAAATATGCAAATTAGTTCCACACAGAGAAGGGAGAGTGAACCGCACTGTGTGCCCCCCTCTGATGTCAGAAGCCAATCATAATCCTGAAACAGGAAGACGCGAACTGGAATCTCCTCCTCACCAGAAAAATATGAATCTATCCTCCAAATGGCCACACATTTGTGCTGAGTCTCCACTCCAGGAGGAAATAAAAGTGACACTCCAAAATTCTGAGTTTTCAGCTCGCAAGTCAGGAGGCAATAACAGAATAACACTTCTGAAGACACTTCTGTGTCTCCAGAGAAACAGACCATCCAACATTCTGGGTCTCCACACCACAGAGAGAGAGAGAGTAGAAGATCTGGCGAGCAAACCTTCCCTTCATGTTTCGTGCATCTGCCTGTTCCAGATAAAGAAACTTGAGGCAAAATAAGTACAGTTTATCTGCATATTCCAGATTGCAAGAACCCTCTCAGTGCTTCTGGGAGATCAGACTTCTTCAGCTCTTTGTGTTCAAGGATGTGAAATGGAACAGTTCCTTCCCAGCTGTACATTACCCTGAACCACTAGGGGAAGATGTCGCCATTTGTGTATACTATCAGTTTTTGATTTTCTAATGTTTTTAGATGGCATAATCTGTGTATCAAATATTTAGCAAATAATCTTGGAGTTATTTGTTTAATTAGAAATAAGTTATTTGCCTTATTAATAAATTAATTAATGAACAGAGAAACAGCTATTTTTCTCCAAGTAAGATAATATTCATACTTTGCCATTGCTTCATCCATATCAGCCACTTGGATCTTTCCATCTTTTGCACTTTTATTTACCTATTCATTTACATCCTTCTTTAACATAATAGTACCATGTACTTTTTATTAGTTATACTTGTTTATCTTTATTTATGTATATATATATATATATATATATATATATATATATATATATATATATATATATATATATATATATTCATTTGTGCTGATGATGTGGAAGGGCTGTAAAGGGTTGGGCCAAATCTCACAAATCCTTCAGATTAATCAGATAAACAACTGCCCGAAGATTGAGGGAGGAACCATCTGATTTTAATACTCACACACACATACACACACCTTAAGTTACATGTGATGAAAAATCACCTCTTGTGTAAGGCCCGATTAATTTCATTTGGTGCCTGTGTGATTCTCACTAGATTTGAAATTAAACATTTGTATCAGCATTACATTTTTAACATTCTCATAATCATCATTGGTATGCCCACTAAAGGAGCGTTGCCTTTTCCACTATACGCTGCCAACTCTCTGTGTCCTAAGCTGGCTTTCAGGCGTTGAGGAGACCTAAATTGAGTGGGGCAAGATCAGATTTGATAACTCTTGTCCACATTGTTTTCAGTCTGCCCACAGGTCGTTTCCAGGTCTTTGGGTAACCATTTATGATGGTGCATAGTGCTCATTCATGGTCCTCTTTGGATGCCGATCGACCGACATGTCAAATATATTGTAGTCGTCTGCTATGGATCTTGACTAAAACTGACCCTTCTCCTGTGCATCTGAAGATCTCGTCATTTGTTGTACGCTTGAGAAAAGATATCTTCAATATCCTTCTCAAGCACCACTGGTGGAATGCGTTGAGTTTCCTGTTAAGTGTTGTAGTTAAGGACCATGTTTCTGCTCCGTAAGCAGGACTGTTAGAATGTAGACTCAATAGAGGCAAATTTTGTTTTGAAGTCGTATATCTGAGTGCCAGATGTTTCTTGTCAGTGATGTAAAACATTTACTGATTTGGACTTTGCCAACGATGTTGCCCTTCTTGCGAAGATGCAGGAACTCCTTGTCCTGTCCTTGGAGATTGTGGACGAGGAAGCACGCTAGCTGGGATTGAAGGTTTAACGTTCAGAGTATGAAAAAAAAGTTGTTTGCATTAAGCTACAGGTTTAACACACGTTTAGCTATTACAATAATTTTTCAGATATTAGCAACAGTATTCCCAAACCCACATCGGCACAGTATATATTAATTACATTTGTCATAGGCTTCAGCAGGACCCAGTTGCAATTACCGGTAGTCATGCTATTATTCATACTTACACATTGCATACATTCATGTTTATTTAACATCAATCATTTAGAGGAATGGAAGAGAAAGTGTAGGGGAGGATATCCCTCTTCTTAAAACAAGTAGAAACATCATTCAAGACGATGTATTTAAGCAGAAGTCAAGCAACCCGGATATGAGCCAGGCCAAAGCGTTTAGCACTTGTGTTTGAGGGCTTGTCCATAAGAGGTCAGAAAACAACATTGTGTAATTGCCTAGACATTTCTAAGAAATCGTTCTTACTTATTTGCACCACTGACATTTTCAAAGTACTTGATTTTAGATTGCTCCAATGTTAAAAGGTTTTGGAAAAATATATGCAATTTATATAAAGTACATTTAGTGACTATAGCAGAATACTTGAGAGTGCATTTGGGCATCTTAATGTGGGGTTATGGATGGAAATACCACTCTGCGGTGTACCTACTCAAACAGAAAAGGAAATGATTCAGAAAATATATTTTTTTTACTGGAACTTTTTCTTTTTGTGATTTTATCATTTTCTGTCCATCTGAACATCTGGGCATGCTCCAGAAGTGTACAAATTATGAATGACTGTCGATAGAAGTTGATTTTGAAAAGACTCATTCACCTATAGAGGAGACCAAGCCATTCGATTTATTGATTTTAATGTGTGCGCGTTCCCTTTCTGCGCTTTTGAATAAAGAAAATAAAGGTAAAATAAATTAAAATGCAATTGCTGTCCATGGTGCTGTATCATCTTGGCTGTGGTCGCATTTCGTGTTGTTTCAATATAAACAAAAAGCTGCCTCCATGAAAAGTAAAACATGCATATAAACTGTAAATGTATTCTGTGTGTATTTTAAGCTGTGTTATCAATTTAAATTAATATTTAAAATGTCATACAATGTGGTTTTTGGTTCTACAAAAATTTTGCAAATGTTTAGGCATTCACGCATGATGCAGTACACCAAGAATGGCTGAGATCTCACACCAAGGTAGAAGAGGTAGTCATAACACAACACCCTGACAAACCTCAGAGCTGTGAACATACAGAAACACAACTGATTCAATTAATTAGCTATATGAAATCAAGAGAAACACTGGAAACACAGGCGAGCAAATAAAGCCGGAAAGCATGCAGAGAATATGTGAACAATTTTGATTTCTTTTTTAAACAATGTTGCATTACATGAGTTCCATTGCAGAGCCCCGCTGGGTGTTTGGGTCCAATTGTTCCCCCACGTTTTTTTGCTGTGTGTGAACAGTGACTCATTACTTCTGTTCAACTCTCACGTGGAGCAGTTAATCAAGTCTGCCAAGCACAGAATGAGACCATCTCCACAGATCATCTAGCAGGCCAAATTGATTTCTTGCTCACAGTCTGAAATATATACCTAGATGTTCTTTGAACCCTAATAGATTTCAAAAACAGAAGTTTCTGCAGTCCAGCTAGTTAACTAGCTAATCAGCAGGACTACCTTGGTCAAACCAATGAGGTCTACAACACCTGGAGAGAGCTATTCTTATTGAGCTATTCACGTTAACAGCTGTTGTAAGATCCCTCAAAAGTATGTGATTTGAAATCTGGCATCTATTCTTATAAATACTCAATTCTGCATTAAACCCATTAACAACATGTACAATAAATAGTATGTTATATTATTATTCTAGCAAAAAAAATTTAAAACATCATATCTTGTCTTTTAGAGTATGTACGCTGAGATTTTCATTAAGCTACTTTACTGTACTTAAGTTAACAGACAAACAAATTTATGCTTATTTCTTCAATTATGCACCCCATCGATGGCAGAATTAATTTTCTTTCATACTTAACTTGTTGGTTTTGTTCCTGTTATCTCATCAAACACTAAGAATGTACAGAAACAGACTGCACTTTAAGTACAGGAACAAAAATATTTTTTGACCAGTTTGGAACACAGTCATCTTGAGTGGTCTATTCAGTCACCTCATCTCTATTACTTCTGTCAGCTTGTTCCTTGCACCTTATCATAAGGGAACATTTTGTCAGCATGCTATTTTTATCCTTCATTTAGAGGAACACTTATTTTGACAGTTTGTAAGTCATCCTGTCTGTGTTTGACCCAAATCCTCCTGGCTGACATCACAGTTGCATCGAGTCTAACGTCTACCTGTCAACTAGCCGTACATATTGTGCCCTGAGGGTAGGGTGGCGTACAGTTCTCATCACAGTGGCACTGAATGTCCAACCACACTTTCAAATAAATACACGTGTACAATAAAACAAATGTCTGAGGTCAAATGTCTGTTAGCGAGATCTCCACAGCTCAGCACATGCAATAAGACAAGCAGAATTCAAACACTAACACACAGGTTCTTACCCATGAGCACCTAATTTAAAGTAACAATTCTTTCATCATTTATGCAACATCATGTCGTTCCAAACCCCTTTGGGTTTCTTTTTTCATATGGAACACAAAGGGAGGAATTCATACTGCACTCTCACGATGTCTTACAATGAAAGTGGATTAGGGACCAGTGGCTGTCAAGATCCAAAGAGTAAAAAAGTACCATAAAAGTAGTCCATATGATTCATGCACTACATTCCAAGTCTGTTGAAGTCATTTGATACCTTTGTGTGTGGAACAAACAGAAATGTATTTTATTATTCACTAACAATTCTACCATTCTTTTTCATTGTATGGAAAAGAGTAGCTTGGACATTTTAGTAGCAAGAATGTCTTATGAGTTTCAAAAGACTGGAAAGTGAGTAAAAGATCACAGCATTTAATTTTGGGGTAAACTATCACTTTAATCGTAAAATGCTGGACAATAAGAATAAATTAAATAGTAACACACACATTAAGATTCATAACAATATCTATTAGAGTATTATGTGTCTTTCAATGTGTCTTTTTTTATTCTAGTGCATCACTAAACACGGTTTATTCATAATGCAGCCTCTGATGGGGAAAATGACAGGACAGTTAAAGGGTTAAAGGTAAACTATCGAAACATCACAAAATCTTAACAGGCAGCCTGCAGGGAGTGGAAGCATTAGTCATTATCCGATTGAAGGAATGGGCACAATGAACTATGACAATCATGGCATTACGCACGCATACTTTCATACCCGCCCCTTCCGTTCTATCTTTCTCTTTAATGGGCAGATTCAAACAGCAGCACCTATCGACCCCATCTGGACACTTTAAATAGCAGCCCGACCCCCTGCTTTTCCATAACCTATCCTCTCCTCTCAGCATGTCCAGGAGCCTGAAGCAAGGTATTTCTAAAAACTGACAGAGCATCTGATTCAAAGAGACTGGCTAGCTTTTCAAGTCCATGTAGTTGCCTGCACTTAAACTCTTCTTCGTCTCAATCTGTGGATGTACACTCATGTTTTTCCATGCCTGAGTATTGCCAAGGAACTTATGTATTTATCTAACCTTCTTCTTTATTTTTCTTTGCTCATCTATTCTCTCTCATCCTCCCTCCCTCTCTCCCTCTCTTTCTTTCTTTCTTTGGGTTTGTCTCTGCCGACAGTGGCTGTGCTGCTTGTGGCACTGCTGTGCCTGGATCCTCACGGCCATGTCAGCTCTGCACCCATCTGTGCACATGGGCCATCAGGATGCCACGTCCCGTCACTGGCAGATCTCTTCGACAGGGTCATTCAGCATTCTGCCAGAATGCACAGCCTATCCAATGATCTGCACTCAGAGTTTGTAAGTCACATCTGTCTCGTTTTCTCTCTGTCAGCTGCATATACTAAAGTTATTTTTCTAGTTCAATTGTCTATGTAAAGAGGTTGTAATATAACCATTGACAGCGATGTTATTGATATAATGAGGGACAGGTTTGATTTGTAGGTGAAACTGTGTAACCTTTAGTTTTTTAAACACTGCATTATATCTAAACCTGTAATACAAGCACAAATATCTGAGATAGATAGATAGATAGATAGATAGATAGATAGATAGATAGATAGATAGATAGATAGATAGATAGATAGATAGATAGATAGATAGATAGATAGATAGATAGATAGATAGATAGACATACTAAACTAAAACTAACAAAAAACAATAATAAGCATAACATTTTATCTTATTAAATAAATAAAACAAAATGAATTAAGAAATTGTGATGGATAATGACTTTAAAACAAAGTTAATTTATCTGCCGCTGAAGTGTGACATCAGCGTGTTCTTTTAACTTCAAAAGTATCTTTTGCTTTTCTCATCATCTTCTTTATTTTCTTAAGGAACAATATTTCCTGCCCAGCAAAAACCACATTGGAAAGATCTATCGCAAATGTCACACCTCTAACATACTTACTCCAACTGGCAAAGAGAATGCACAGAAACTAGCAGTGAGTCTAACATATTGTACTAATTGCATACATCTGGAAAAAAAAAACACAGTTTAATTTCATTTTGCTGTGTCTTTGCCTATGCCATGTCTCTTTCTCCGACCCTCATTTTCTGTCTCTATGCATATTTGTCTGGAATGTGATTCTGCATTGTGCTAAGACTTTGCTTAGACTGTTTGCTCTGTCTCTGAGCTCTGAAGTGCATTTATCACGCATCACGCATCTTATTGAGCAGTGTTCTCTGATTCAAATGCTGCCTTTACCTCTGTGCCCTTGAGCCAGGCACTTAACTGCAGCCTGCTCCAGTGGGACTGTCCCATCAGTTAGCATACTTCAAATCATATCCGCTAAATTAAGTAACCAAGCAACCGACTCCTCACACTCTAAAACCTGATTAGTTGATTTTATAGTTTCCAAGAGATGAATACCTGTACAAATTGAACATGTGTACGATGTCATTTTATAGCTCCAATTCATGCATAGCTGCTTACTATATGTCTGCTACCACTCTCCTTTGTGTCTCAGCGTGAAGAGTTGACGGAGGTGATTCTTAAATTGCTGGTGGCCTGGAAGGACCCCCTGTTCCAGCTGCACCAAAGCATGGCTCACCAGCAAGATTTCAACAGCTTCAGCAGTAACAAAGCCCTGGAGATGGGTGACATGGCTCTTGAGCTGAGGAAAGGGGTTGAGAAAGTAGCTGAAAAGGTAAAACTAAAGGGTGTATATATATATACAGTGTTTATACATATAGTATATATGTGCAGTATACACATTTCCCCAGAAGAACAGTGAAGCCTGACATCACCTCCATTGTGGGGACTGCAGAATGCTAGTCTCAGTCACCATTGACTTTTCTTGTATGGAAACCAGATGCATTGCAAGTGAATAGTGACTAAGACGACCATACTGCCTAACATCTGCTTCTATTTTATTAAGAAATTCATATGGGTTTGGAAACAACATTAGGGTTAGTCAGTGATGACAGGATTTTCATTCATGAGCAAACTGTCGCTTTAACACTCAGACAATATAGATTGTCAACCTTTCACTGAATTTTAATCGAATTAATAGATTTTCAGGCCCTAGTTCATACCCTGTTCATGGAAGGTGCCATAAACACTGTGATTCATTCATTCTTTCTCTCTCACCCTGTCAGATGAGGGTACTGGGCATGCTCGGCAACTCTGTGACAGGTCTGTCTTCACCTGAAGTCATGCTTCCTGTATCTGACAGTGGAGAGGCCATGAGTGACTACGAGCTCCTCTACTGCTTTCGCCGTGATTCGAACAAAGTCCAAAACTTTCTGAAGATCCTTAAGTGCAGAATCGTACCTGAGCATGACTGTTAGGGAAAAATCTGGGCCTTTTACCTACACTGATGGACAGCACAATGGACACATGCACTGATGATTTCCACTTTTCAAAGCATGTTTGATTCCATGCCATCAATTCATCAGACTTCATCAGATCCCAGTAAATTAACTTGAAAGCAATATTCAATAGGATACCCTTTTTTGCATCTTTTCATGCACTAATACTCATGCACAAACCAATTCATTACTGTAATTATCAAAATGAACATACTGTAGTATACACCAGGACTGGAGAACATTTGGTTTCACCTCCAACAGGAAATGACCTTCAAGTCAATTCATCCTTCAAATTTTATGTTAAATTATGTAAATTATATTAATGTACAAAGTGCTTTCTATTTGTATTCCTTAAATAATTTAAATGCCTCTTATTTATATTTGTATTATCTATTTCAGTTGCAAAGCAAAACTTAATTCCATTGAATGAACTAAAAAATAAATAAAATTATAATAAAAATGAATATTCTTCAGCAGAGAAGCAATGTTTACAGTTTTCATTAGGATTAAAAAATAATTATATTGGGGAACGTACTGTACATTTACTACACTACACAACATTACCTGAACATTAAACATCTGGAAATGATATCATTTTAAAATACAGGATTCTTTTGGGATAAAAAGTTATAGATGTTCTCTGAATACACGGTCATATTCAGCTGCTATTTGTTTTGGCATGAGGTTTATGACTTTTGCTTGAATAAACTGTGATTTTTGTGTTGTGTTAAATGCCAAGTATGCCCTGAAGGCTGATTCCTGATTTATTATCTTTTTAAATATCTTTATCTCGTTATTTTCATTTAACAGTACATTTGACATCATCAAAACACCATGTACAACCTATGTACTAATTGTGCTGAGCAAAAAATTCACTCAGGACAAATTTGGGCAGGGCTAAAACTACACATGCTTTTGTCTTATTCAATAATGTAATCTAGCCTTGACTATTCTGGATGGGAATATTGGATGTTTCTGTGCATGACCTCTGAATGCAATGGCAAGTTACTTTTCATACAATAGGACAGAAAGACCTCCAGTTAAGATAGAGTTCACCCTTAGCCGGGGGCCAGTTCTACTATCTGAACTTTACCATTTGACTAAACATGTGTCACAGTATCAGGTGTGCTGTCATTTATTAAGGGGGAAAAAGAAAAAGAAAAAGAAAAAGAAAAATGTGTTATTCACTACTCACAAGTCACTATGTAAAACATTTTAAAGATGCTTTAAAATCAAAATTAGATATTTGGCTGAACTTTATAGTTTGTTACTGTAGCTTTGAGGTCATCTGTATGATGTTTACACCTAAAACCTGACCAAATGAAATTACAGCAGATAAATGCACATAACATTTACAGTCTTTCCTTTCTGGCAAAATAGGCAAAAAGATATTGATGACTCATCTTGCACTCAGTGGCATATAAAAGGCCCTATTGAATGCTCTTTAGAATGTCCTCTCCTCCTATTACCATCTGCAACTGACTAATGCCTCTTACACACTACATGACTTTAAAAGACGTCGTATCGTGGTACCATTCAAATTACACAACTGTCTGTCTTGTCATGGAAGTCATAGAGTTTTCAGATTACACGAGGAATCGGCATCAGGGATAAACACATTACAATACATTTCACCCTGACAACTCTGCCTGGACAGCAAACTACGTTTCACAACAGAACACACGTGAGAAGTGATACGAGATAGGAAAAGAAATGCATGATCATATATTATGCATTTCAGAATATAAAGTGTATGTTTTTAATCATATATTTTATTGGTTACAATATGAAAATGTACCTCCTACTGAAAATTCTACCCATTTGCTTACCTGACTGTCCAAGAGAATTGGCAATTTCACTCCAATTCTTCTCTTTCTCCACCCGGTTGTCGTACAGTTCAGATAAAACATCAAATATGCACTGGTGCTCCTGCCAATGTTCCACATATTTTTCCTCCATTTCTTTGGTCCAATGAGACTTTCTTGATACCGCAGCCATGCTAGTTGATGTGCTGCTGCAGGTACACCAGGACTCCTCCCACTGAAACTGGTTTCTTGCTCTCTCATTTTGACAATGCTACTGTTGTATTCAGAAAAACATATTTCACATTGCGTGATTTGGAATCACAGACGGGTCCAGATATTTGACATTCTAGATATCTCCGATATGCTTTATGTTTTCGGGCTTTTGTCGGCAATCTCCACAAAATTGTCGGCGAGTGTAAATAGGGCCTAAAATCGTGTAGTGTAAACTCGGCATAATGTTGTGATGTAAACTAAAGCCTGATGACTATAATAAAAAATTCAAATAAATTAAATAATAGGTATGAACCCTTCAATACATTTTGCTTAAAGCTCCTAATATGAAGCATGTCAAACCAGAATAATATTAATAATAATATTAATAATAAAACACTCATCAAGCAATTTAATGGAGTCTTCAAAGTGAGACACAAGACTGCTGACACATGTTACAGATGTCATGACACAGATATGATGTAAGAGTGATGAGTGTATTACTACATAGGGCCTTGTGGAATAATCGTTTTAGTCCTCCTTCATTGAACCAAAGTTCATGAAGTCCATCTATCCATCCTTCCATTCATGTTTTCCCAAAGGGTTTGTGTTTATGTAAAAAAAATGTTTTTTAAATAAATAAGACAGTGTACTGAGTGAGTGTATTCGGTGCTGAGGTTGGCCTGTGCGTGTGTATTGAGCAACACACACTGGCTCCACTGGATGTCAGACCACACATGCTTCAGCCAGTCTGTTTAATTCAGTGATTCAAAGGTATGTGGGTCAGAGAGCAAAGCACAATATCTTTTAAAGGTGCACTCTGTAACGTTTTCCCATTATAAAAGTTTTTCATTTCAGAAATGAATTGTAATTTTGAAACATGTATAAAATCATGACCACTCACATGATATGAGGAATCTAGTCATATCAGATTCATTAACCTTATAAAAGTGTTTTTATTCTACATAGGGCAGGGGCCTAAATGTCTCCAACATTTAGATTCCAACAGCATTTACTTCGACTAAACTTTGAAATTGCTACACACAGTGTTCAATTGCTTTCTTATTGTGCACATAGTTGACATATTTGGGTTTATACTGTACCTCATTTGTCTAATTCTATTGAGCTTTGATGTGTTTTAACTTTTACACTTTCATCTCTAACAGTAAGCATACAACATGTCATAGATAATAGTTTGTATGTGCCATATACAATCACATACTAGAATGGTACTGTAGCAACTGTGTATATATATATTTGACTGACCATAGATTACATTCCCATTCATAGTACTGTCACAAAATAGAAATAATATGGTTAATACTAATATATTAGGTATTATATTATTTATATGAGTTAATATGCAGCTCTTCGGTTTTACAGATAAGGGAGGATGCAAAAAGTGACTGGATGGCATCATGTCAAATAAACAAAGTGATGCATCTCCAGGGTGTTTAACATCACCAAAATACTTCTTATGACAACACAAACCCAAAAATAAATTGCTTCCGAAATATAAAAAAATCACACTATTTACTAGTGTTGATCCTTTAGCAAACATGGACAAAAAATAAATAAAAAAAATAAAAACAAGGTGCAAATTACAGGTAAAACCTCCCTTTACTCACACAAATCAATTTAAAGTACACTGAACTCTAGCTGAAACCAATCTAGACTTCAAAGGAAAATCAAGAACAACATTGGCAATTGCTAATGTGTGTATCACGCCATGGGCAAGAGAGTAAATGACAGTATATTTAGCAACAATGACTGTCCTCTTCCTGTACGCCACAAGAAATATGAAATGCAGTTATGACTGTTGTTGCATGAGCTAATGAACTCAAAGACTTCTAAAGATCAAATCAGGACATTTTTTTGCATTAACATGCAGATTAATGGAATCTAAATTGATGAAACAATGCTTTTGCTGTTAACATAAATGTGCTAACCATTGAAGAACTTGATCGTAAGTTCTTCAATGGTAAACTTTTTATGTACAATCACAACGTGTATGTCAATGGGGGCAAGGAATTGTTTTAATCTATATTCCTATTCTATCCATTCATGAATCTATGTACAGTCAAAAGCAAATCTTGCATGCTAGCAATGTTGCCACTGGCTCTCTGACTTCAACTGCTTGTGAGTCCCAGCATGCTCAGCTCTCAGATTGACTGTGGTGGTTGACATATGCCGAGGCATCAGCCATCTCTTCTTATCTAAGGAGCTGCCTGTCAAAACACAGCCCAGTATTTTATAGGACAGCGATCTACTGCTGTGCCAGAGTAAACACAATGTATGCAATTTCCTAAAAAGTCTCTAAACATGTTAGAAGCCAGGTCTGGATCTCAAAGCTCTTTTTAGCCTTTATATTTTTTCTTTGATTAGCACTTATCAGTATTTTTTATCATAATGACACTGAGCAGAAATGTTGTATATCATAAAAAAAAGGATTTTCTTTGTCCCATGGCCCCCTCTAGAGACATATCAGAGGATTCAGTCAGTTTTCTGTAAATATATTGCCATGTATATAATATAATACTACTGTATATACGTCATACTGATACTCCGATATGACTAAAAACCGTTGAAACGATACACAATATGCAACTAGGAAGGTTTTAAAAAGTAGTATGCAATATTGCTGTTACATGCCCTCATCATATTGCATGTTTAATTCTTCGAGAGCTGTCCAGTAACACAGAAGGGTTATTTTGCATTTGTAATCCAATTTTGTGTAAAAATCTCTCCGATCAAAAAAAGCAGTGCCATCAAAACACTGGAAATCTGCTGGATATAAAAGCTCAAGTTGGGCACATTACATTTTATTAATCAGCACAAAGCATTAGCAAAGTACTGTACATGTTGGCAAATAGGTAATCCAGATATTCTATTCATACAGAAAATGTGCATAGACTACTATAAACAGTGTACATACTGCAGAAATAGCATGAGTAGTAGGATAGTATGATATTCCAAACATGCCTATTTCTGTGCCACTTTAAGTCCTCCATATGATGGCAGTACATCCCAGTTATCCCAGTATGCCTTTTCATCAGAGCTTTGCAAATGTAGTGCTACAGCTAGAAGGCACTGCTTAGCCATATTTTGCAACAGTCGAATGTTTGTGCAATGTTTGCTTGTTGTCCTGAGAGCATGACCAGTGTTAAGGATCACAACACAACAATAACAAACAGTAGACTGCAGAGGAAAAGGAACCAGACGAGGGTATGAGGGAGGATATGATGCCATGGCTTGTGGGTTTTAGGGAATATAAACCAGACGTGTATTTTAAAGGAATAGTTCAGCAAAAATGAAAATTCTCTCATGATTTACTCACCCTCGTGCCATCCCACACTGTAAAACATGATAGCCACATTAAGTTATGTTAATTTATTTCTTATCTTCAACTCCAATTGTCATGACAAGTTTTGGATATGAAACAAAAAGCTTTCACAAAACTGAACTTAAGTAATCCATTGCCTTGACTACTTGTGAGTTTTGTCTGGGTTTTCAATGTTCATTTAACTCATGTCTGTAAGTTATTAGTTGAAAAGTGGGAAGGGGAGGATAAGGAGGGGTGATACTGAGTGGGAAATATAGAGAAGTTGCCAACTTCTTGAGTGAGCTGGAGTAGCTGAATTTCTGTTGAGTAACACAAAGGCCACAAGGAGGTGAGTTAATATTTTTACATTTGTGTTTATAAAATGTAATAACGTTGCCACTTTCTTGCATGGTGAAAAGTTCAGCACATTGACCGTGTTCTGTGAATGTGACTGCACCAGTTCTGTAAAAAATTGAAGAAACCTGGATTTTATTTTGATGAGATGGATGTTTTTAAAACCAGAACTTATTAGAACATTGTTCTTGTTAAACTACATTTAATATTTTTTTAGCAGATAAGTTGTAAGTTCATTCAGTGTAAATAAGGATGTTTTTTTATTATTAGTCAACATGAGAAATACATTTAAGAAACAAATTAAAAACATTAGTGCTCTTAACTCAAAATGGCAATTGATATGAATAGTTTACGTTACCTTAACTTGAAAGTGTGAGTTGAAACAAAGGTTATCTTCAAGTTGAGTTTACTCATGTTTTAAGGCAGCAAGTGAACTTTCATTTCTAAGTTTAACCAACTTGAAATGTGTTACAGTGCCGTGTATGTGCATGACTTCTGCTGAACACACAGAAATACATTTAGAAAAATATCTCAGCTCTGTTGATCCATTCAATGAAAGTGAATGGTTGCCAGAATTTTGAAGCTCCAAAAAGCATATATAGGTAGTATAAAAGTATTTGTTACGACTCTAGTGGTTAAATATGTTCTGAAACAATATTATAGTGGTTATAAGTAGTTTTTACTATAAATTCTCCATCCTTTGCCCAGGTGGCGGCGATATGAACAAATAATATGAATTGTCAAAAGCAAAAGAAGAACAAAAGAAGATTGCCTTGCTGCATGTGCATGTGTTTGTTTATGTTTGTTTTATGTTGAGTTTCTCATTAAACTTTTTGTTCCCGCCTCCTCCTTGCCCAACTTTAACTGCTTTTTTAAGCTTGAAATTTCTGGCCACCACACACTTGCATTGTATGGACCTACAGAGCATAGACACTTCTCCAAAAAACTTTGTTTGTTTTCTGCAGAAGAAAGAAAGTTATACACATCTGGGATGGCATGAGGGTGAGAAAATAATGAGAGAATTTATATTTTTGGGTGAACAATACCTTTAATTGGAAAGCTCATAACAGCCTGCCCATTGGATTAAATTGAATCAATATGAGCATAATGTTTCTTAGAAAGCAGAACTTAGTAGCTCTGCAGAAGAGTTTGGATAAGTTATCACACACACACACACACACACACACACACACACACACACACTCACTCTCTCTCTCTCCTGTGTAAAATGATCATGCCAAAAAGTGCTTTGAGTGAAAGCATTATTAATATTGCGTTATGTTGCTGTTATATTGTTATATTTGTCATGCCAAAAAAGCACACTAAATCGAAACATAATTGAGAGAGAAAGATGCAAGGGAAAGCACTGTCCATACCTAACAAAAAATGCAATGAGAGAGAGAGAGAGAGAGAGAGAGAGAGAGAGAGAGAGAGAGAGAGAGAGAGAGAGAGGAGGGGGGCTTCTTCCAGGCTGCATTCTTTATGCCTGTATTCTTTACTCTGGAGAAAAGGGAAGAGGAGGGGAACAACATCACACCGGTAGTGGGACGGACATGTAAAGCATGGAGTCGGCTCGCGCGTTTCTGAGCTGCCAGAGGCGAGAAGAGCGCATCCCGACACACGCGCATGATGAATGATGCATCGCTCTCTATAGAATAGAACAGAGCGCAGATGTCTCGATGCGCGTTTTTAACAGCTGGAGTTCATTATAACTTGACACGGCGTCTAAAGAACACGGCGCTCCTACGCGAGACGCTGAAGAAACAGCGAGACGCGGCATAGCGGGCAAAGACGTCCGTCTTGCGGACGCAAAGACGCGTTCGGTGTGAACGGCCCCTTAGATGCATCGAATGCGAGGAATTACCCTCAAAATACAAACCCATTATTCCTGTAAAATAACGACCGGACAGTGAGTTCAGGATATTTGTGACTTTCTATTGTAGCTCGGTACAGACCTGAAGATTTATTGCGGCATTTCGAGGCGCGCAGTCCTAAGAAACTATGGAAACGGTTTCCACGCACGCGGAATCGTCCCAGTTAGGGAATTTTGGAGACGTTCAAGGTGAGCTGCTACCGGTGGACTCTCCGTCCGGGGAGATGCTGGCCTCTCTCGGTGTTCGGAGAGGATCCAGCGTGAAGAAACATCATCACAAGCACAACCTGAAGCACCGCTACGAACTGCAGGAGACGCTCGGAAGAGGCACATATGGTAAAGTGAAGAAAGCCATAGAGAGGCATACTGGACGAGTGGTGAGTTGACCCATCTTGCATAACTCCTTATTTAAATGCAATGCATATAGTTAGACTTATTGAGCAATTCTGATCTTCATTGTTGGAGTTTGTGTGGCTATGACTGATTTAGTCAATCTACTATATTAAAACATTCCTTTGAAACATGGTGAAAGTGGATGCACCTCTAATGACCTTCATTACATGCACAATTTCACTGGGCAAGTGGAGGCTTCCGTCCCTCAGTAACAGGGGTCAGCTAATCTAGGTCACTTATGCATGGTTAGAGCAGGTCAAAGGTTACAAAGCACAACAGGTATGTTCATGTTGCAAGGAGATATCGATCTGGACCTTGCACTAGCCACTAGCAAGAAATGCATGACGAAAGAGATAAACTTGGAAAAAACTAGGATAAATCACTTCAACTAGGTCAGCGCACTAATCCCAAGACAGACCTGCATCTTGAGTGGTGCAGTAATGGACCGAGTGGGTCAAATCTGTGCCCTGACGTCAACTGCTGCTCGAGTGCAGGACACGCTCAGAGTCCGAAAACATGGTTACCCAATAAAGAAACCACTCATTAGAGCTACCAGAAGACCAGCACAGGGCTTGACTAGACAGCATGGTGCAGTTGCCTGCTGTGTTAAAACATTTTGTTTTCAGTGTTGATGGCCAACAGTACATCTGAACATTACAGATAAACTGAAGTGTTTATATGGTGATGATTTTGGAAGCTGTAAGGAATGTTCCAGTTGTTTGGCATGTGAGAGCACAAGGCAAACAACTCTTGAGTGTGTTCTTTGCCTAACAGGTCATACACATTTGTAATGGAGCTTCTGTCATTTTCTTTGTAAACTGTCTTTGCTGAGTCTCTGGGGGAGAATAAGAACTGGTAGACATTGTGGACAGGGACAGATGACAAAGTATATACATAAACTCAAACACACACTCTTAACACATTCAACAGAGATGACAAATTCTAGAGTTGCAGTCCTGACTCCGTGAACACAGCTTTTCCTAAATGCATGGACTGTTGAATTCTCAAGAATGCATGACTTAATGCAGGGAAGAATTCATAACATTGTGGAGTGAATTAAATCGGAGTAATTATTCTTACATCAGTTCGCAAAAATGCCACTTTGCATGTGCTCTTTAATAATACTGTATATAATCTTAGCTCAAACACTTCACATCAAACACACTTTTTTAAATACAGAGGCATGTATACACTCGTTAACTTAAATATAATGGTCTTTTTACATTTAAACATTAAATTAAAAGGAGGGCTAAATAGGCCAACGAAAAAAATCCTTTTATTGAACTCCTTATTTTAGCATCTGATACATTTTGTAATATTAACTTAACTTCCTGTCTAGTTAGTTGATGTTGAGTTGTAACAATCTAGTTGTTTAGAATGACAATTTATTTAAATAAATTGATTCAATTGAAGTGTTTGATATAGAAGGACAGCACACTGATTGTTATATATGATTAGAAAGTCATACATGTATGCCCTCATGAAGGTAAATATTAGAAGGCAAATATTGCCCCTTAAAGAAATAGTTTACAAAAAATGCACATTTCTGTCATCATTTACTCACCCTCATGGTGTTATGACCTTAATTCTTATGTGGAACAAAAAAGGACCATTCACTATCATTGTATAAGGAAAAATTATACAATGAACGTGAATGGGGCTAATGTTCTACCCCATCTCCTTTTGTGTTCCATGAAATAAAGAAAGTCATATAGGTATGGATTGGAGCAACATGAGAGTAATGACAGAGTTTCCATTTTTTGCTAAACTATCCATTTTTAAGGAGCATTCTGAGCTCAATAGAAGTTTAGCTCAATCGACATCATTTGTGCTGATTACCACAAAAAAAGAAAAAAGAGCAAAAATCAAAGTTACAGTGAAACAATTACAGTGGAAGTGAATGCCACAAATGCTGTCGATTGAGCTTAACTTGTATGAAACCAGAAATATTCCTTTAATACGTTAATTTCTAGTACTGCATGTGACTGTATTATATTGCAGTGGATTTTCTATGACACATTTATTCCAAAAATGTTCCACGTGAGTGCTCCGATGAGTAAAGGTGCTCCCTAATCCCTTAAACAGTGGACAGGTAAAACAACACAGCTGTTGTGTGAGCCTCAGACAATGAGCTGGTCTATGTCTGTGAGACAATGAGAAGGCTTCAGTTTAGCCAGAGGTTAGAGAAGAGCAAAGCCAACAGCCAGCTGGCATAGGCATCAAACACAGGTTAGCTTAATGATCTGTAGCCATGGGCTGGTAACAATACCTCTCAGCTGTGTGGGTACTGAGTGCTTTCTTCAGCGAGGTTAAGGGATCACCTGACTGCCTGTCTGCTGCAATGCAATTTTAATGAGTTTATGCTTTCACTGTAATTAGGGTTAGAGAGGACAAGACACTGTCCCAAATTGAGGTCTTAAAGTGCTCTTAAACACAGCTGGCATGCAGGCAGGCACGCACGCACATACACACACACACACACACACACACACACACACAAACACACAAAAAACCATACATCATGCTAGTGACAAACTCCAGAGTGTAACTACAGTTATCATTTCCAGAGCAGCAATTTAAACACCTCTGTTTTTATCACAAGTTCTGTGCGATGGAGAGGGTTACTTAAATCACTGTTAAAGCTGTTACGTACTGCAGATGTTATAATTAATAATGTACATTCCCAAATATTCAGACATATTCCGGAGGAAAAATAACTTCCCAAAACAATAGATTGTATGCACACCCTGGTCGAATGTGGTCATTTTGCCCCTAAAAGGCTTGGGGTGGTAGATCGGTGCCTTAAACAAAACTGGTTGGACGGGAAGTCATCTCCGTCAGCACCACTTCCCCTTCTGTGTGCTTTATGAGTCATTGGAGGAACATGGACCACACACTTCCTGTAACTTTAATCCCTCCTTATGACCAAAAGATGAACAAGACGGAAATCTTTTCAGTGTCCTCAAGCACACATACATAGGATCAGACTTTAAAAATAAAGTTAAATACAATATGACTGCGAAATTACCATAATTAACTAATCGTGAAACCTTTACATGTACAACATGTTTTTGTGGTTGAGCATTGTAACCAATTAGACATGTCTGTTGTTTGTTTTCTTGTTTTTTTATGCTATTAATTTTAATAGTTTACCCAGAAATGAAAATGATCTCATCATTAACACACCCTCAGGCATCCCAGATGTTAATGACTTTCTTCTGTTGAACACAAACAAAGATTTTTAGAAGAATATCTCAGCTCTGTTGGTTCATTCAATGCAAGTGAGTGGTGGCCAGAACTTCGAAGCTCCAAAAAGCAAATAAATGCAGCATAAAAGTAATCCATTCGACTCCAGTGGTTTTAACCTGGTTTAATCTCCCAGCGTGAGTTCTATAATGCGCACTGTAATTAAAATAAATCTTCCCTCACACTTCACAGCAGAAGCACTAGAGGACAGATTATATCACAGCTGGTGCACTGAATGTAAGATGATATATTATCAAACATATAATGTTGTTTTTAGATGTTTATAATGATTGATTATGATAGAAGAGATGCGATCACGAATGCACTTGCTGGCAATGCACGCCACCATATTTTCATTGCAAAGCAGGATGGGATTTTGAGTTCGTATAGAAGCATACAAAAGGAGGAGCATAGAAGGTTCTAAAAACCTAGCCCTTCCACTCTCCCAGCACCGGAGGTGGTTGTGAGGGATGGAGTGGGAGAAGGCTTGAGTGGACTAAATAGTTCGTATATTCTTTGATGTCAGAAAACATGGCCGCAGCGCTGAATCTAAAAGTCCCTTTTGTTTTTACTATAAAACTCTTCTCAGCTTGTTTTAGATGTGTACCTACATACTGTATACCAAAAAAGTATTTTAATGTAAATTCTATTTATCTAAATAAATTATTTCTTGTGATATTGTAATTGCAAATATGATTTTGTCATTATCATGCAGCCCTAAATGCAGTTCCATTAGAAGTAAAAACCATTTTATCCACTAGGTAACAGCATGCTTAAATTCAGGACATTGAGATTGGGTAGTGAACACTGGCTCTGCCCTGTGACAGAGCTTGTTTGGGAATTTGAAAATAGGACATTTAAAAATAACTCCTATGATGTGCCTCCTCCCGAGAAAGCCATTCACCTTTACAGACAACCCAGTTTTGCTCAAGGTTAGAGGCACTCACTGAGAATCTAGACCATCATTTCCCTTAACTAAACAAGAAATAACCTTAAAAAAATCTCCAACTTTCAAAGGAACATATTCTTGAAATTGGAGTATTCCGATGCTTTCTTCTATATGATGTATGCTGTGTTCTTTTAAATGACTCTGAGCCTGGACGCTCCTGAAAGACAAAGAGCTTTTTAACCTTTGACCCATGCCTCAATCAATACTGCTCCATAAACCTGAGAAATTGAGCCACTGTGAAAGAACCAAGCATTCTAAAGCATGTGTAGCATCATAAAGTAGCCACAGAATACAAGTCATTACCATTATTTTGCAGAACAAATGGTGTGCTACACCCATTAGGTATTATGCAAGTACAAATGCATAAGCAATGCGAGGCATAGGGCAAATGGGTTTCAAATAGTTGATTTTAATTTGTGTATTGTTTGACAGGTAGCGATTAAATCCATCCGTAAGGAGAAAATTAAAGATGAACAGGACATGGTGCACATCCGTAGAGAGATCGAGATCATGTCTTGCCTCCGTCATCCACACATCATCTCTATATATGAAGGTAGGCCTGTACATGCTTGTGTTGACTCAGTAATTGTTCTCCACTCCTAGTCTTTTTTGAGAATTCAATGTCACTTGAAACACTTTTCACAGTCATTGAAAAAGTAACATCGCACCCCCTTCTTCTTTCACTGGGATAAAATGACTCCACCTCATCTATTCACAAACTCAGCCCAGTTTGGGATCTATGCTGTCTTTACAGATCAGAAGTCTTTAAAGCACTGTAACATTCTATACTCCATAGCATTTTGCGATTTGTAGTTTTATCATTAATAATCATGCAGTTTAATGACCTCACATCAATAAAGGAATAATTATACTTTTAAAAATTGATTCACACACTGCAGAAACATTTAAAATATCATTTTAAAATCAAAAATGAAAAAATATTTAAAGGTGCACTCAGTCATTTTTGAAGTATGTTGAAGTATAGCTAACACTGACACCTAGTGACCTGGATGCTGCATCATTCGAACACAGTCATTTTCAGTTACCAATGCTATTGTAGAAATTCACTATGTACAGTAAACCAGGATTAATTTAATCCACGAATGAAAGTGTCCAATAACAGGGCATTTACTGAGATTATGCGAGCTGTATTTAGCTTGTCATGTGATGCTAATATAGCTGCTCCCATGAGTCGCCCTTGCTCCATGTAGAATAAAAGAGCTTTTGCAATGTTACTGAACTCTTCATCTCACATGAGTGGTCATACATTTATATCAAAGTTTCAAAATTACTATTCTTTTCTTTATAAGTAAAACCTTTTAATTGGGGAAAATTTACTGAGTGCACCTTTAAAAACTAGTGAAGGCAAAAAGGTCTTTCAAAAATTATGATTTGTTATAGCATCTAAGATGTACACTTTGCCTTATACATTCATATAGATTTTAACCTAAAATCTTTGTTGATAAAAAAAAGCCCATAGACATTTTATGCGCCAACTACCCTTATGTGATTTGACTGCAACCCTAATAGCCCAAGGGTGCGGATGTTGATCAGGCAACAACCTTGTTGGGAGTATCAACCTTCTAATGGAGATAAAACAGATGCATGGAGCCAATACAGTCCTACAGCAATCAGCATGTTTGAAAAGTTCCAAGCATGTAGCTGTGCCTTGCTAGAATGTTAATCAAAAACACATTAAATTAGACGCCAAGCACAGCACGCCATGAGCAGGATTCTCAAAACAAAGACTTGACAAAGCAGCTTTATCTCCGCGTTGACAGAGGGAGACACTATGGCTGTGGACTCATGCCACGCTCACAGCTAGGGGTGATTAATACTGACCCTGGACCAGTCTGAGGGTTGGTGCTGAAACCGAGTGCACTCAGTCTCTTGTGTCTAATACGGATTAGTCGAGAGAGGTAATTACTCAGTGGTGGAAGAAACTGGCCTTGTAGGTGAACTTCGCTCATTTTTGAGGGCCATGTGGAGAGCTATTCCAACTACTGAAGTGTTGAGCAAACTCTATAGCTTAAGATATAGATAATATAGAGTTAAGAGTTGTGACCCAGACAATCACAACAGATGCTCGGATGTGTAAATACACATGTTATTGAAAGTGACACCAAGCTGAAGGAAACCCACCTGATCTGCGGGAATCTTTATTGCTCCACTGACCGGCTGCATGGCAACCAGCCTCTGGGCAGTAAACAATAAAGGATTCCTATGAGATGCTCATGCTGTGTCAGTAGAAGATGGAAGCGTTGAATGGAGGATCTGAATGGAACAACAGCTGAAAATAATACAAAGATTTGCTGATGTCCTACACTTTCCATTGAGATTTGCTAGATAAACATGATAGCTCTTAACATAAGAGTTACTACCGAGAATACTGGTCTGTGTTGTGCATTTTCCAAAACACTTATCCTTTTTCTTGGAACAAGAATGCTTACGTCACCATTCCTAGTCACATACTCCCATAATTTCTCTCTTCCTCTTTGCACTTAACACCTGTTAACACTTGGGTCTCACTAGCAATGACAGCTCCTAATCAACATGACCCTGAATGATGCCAGACTTGCTGGCAATTTGTCTCCTACATTCTGGTAATGTCCCAATCAGAGCCTGAGCAAAATATTTAAGTCAATGACAGAGCTATAGCTAGTGAGACATACATAATGGAAATTTGCTATTTTCACTTTCGATGTGCCCTACCTTTAAAACATTTCCATACATTATATTATAGCCAGAAGAGATCTGACAGCAAAATATGCTATAATGTTGAGAATTCTAAATTCTCTTTCTTCATCCATTCACAGTCTTTGAGAATAAAGACAAGATAGTGATCGTAATGGAATATGCCAGTAAGGGTGAGCTGTACGATTACATCAGTGAGCGCCGCAGACTCAGCGAGAGAGAGACGAGACACTTTTTCAGACAGATCGTCTCGGCTGTCCATTACTGCCACAAGGTGAGAGTCTACAAACATCACATCCAA
Organism: Xyrauchen texanus; assembly: GCF_025860055.1. Taxonomy (NCBI): domain Eukaryota; kingdom Metazoa; phylum Chordata; class Actinopteri; order Cypriniformes; family Catostomidae; genus Xyrauchen; species Xyrauchen texanus. Next base: position 11,643,051 of record NC_068322.1, read on the forward strand.
AGCAATAGGGTGCAAAGACCTCATATCAGAAAGATGAAAACACTCAGATGTTAATGTAAAGAAGATGTTTTAATTGTTGTGTATGTCCCTTTTGAAAAAGAATTAATTAGCCTAAACTGATTTGCTAGTCTTAGCGGATCTTCCATCCTGGTTTTAGAGGGATTTTAGGCACTTTTAGCTGTGAGGCCAGCTTGCCCACCATGCAAACCAGCTGAGCACCAGCTTGCCAGGCTAGAAGACCATCTTAATCCAGCTTAGGATAGTTTGAGCTAGATAATTTTTTTCAGCAAGTCTTTGTACCTTTTTGATAACTTTAGATCAACATATATTTAGACAAAGTATATACTAACTGTATGACAGATAGATTTTTTGGTAACACTTTACAATAAGTTTCCATTTGTTAACATTACTTAATGCATTAGATGTCATGAACAAACAATTAACAATATCATTTATTAATCTTTGCTAATGTTTGTTAATAAAAATACAATTATTAATTGTTAGTTCATGATAGTTCATAGTGCATTAACTAATGTTAACTAATACAACCTTTGATTTGTGTATGTTGAAAGTAACATTAACTAAGATTAATAAATGCTTAATAAGTATTGTTCATTGTTAATTCATGTTAACTAATGTTGTTAACTGATGTTATCAAATGGAACCTTATTATAAAGTGTTACTGATTTTTCAAACAAGGTTATATTCTAAATGTGCAGAAAAATGTTGTCTTTTGGAATTTGGGGAGCTGAAGTTATGGGTTTTTAACATTTGAAATGGTTAAAACGGGGCCATTGTTAACCCTGGGTAAATAGAAGCCTGGGTTATTCTATTTGGTGTTTCACACGCTTTCACCCATACTTTAGCCTGGGTTAATAATTAATCCTGGGTTTTCATGTTCCAAGGTTTCACACTGTACATACGGAAACCATGGGTTAACGTTCTCCTGTATCATAACCCTGGGTTAATAGCAGGGCTAACCTCCTTTAAAAATTATAATAGTGAATAACTCCATTAAATGTGGGATTTAAAAAGTTGATAATCCTGTGTTCACCCCAGTGTGAAAATCCCTATACATTGTTTTTGCATTATTCCTGCTGAAAAGACTAGCAAACCAGCTAAGTTTTACTGATGAACAGCATGGCAATGCTGGTCCACCTACTAGACCTGCACCAAACCTGCATGAACCATCTTGAACCACATGCAAATTCATTCATTAATCCCCTTTTCTCCCCAATTTGGCACCGTGCGTCCCATTGAGAGCGAGAACCACATTATAGCAATCACAATGAGGTTAACCTAATGCGACTCTACCTACCCGAGCAACCGGGCCAATTGTTGCTTAGGATGCCTGACAGGAGTCACTCAGCACACCCTGGATTTTAATTTGCGACTCTCCATGATTAATGACCAGAGGACTTGCCATGATATGAGGGAAATAAACGACATTTCCAAGAATGTCTTGATATTAAAGGTTTTGGATCAAGGGAACAGCGGTGTTCTTCTGTCTTATTTCCAAATGCCTCCCAATCTCACGTTTTCCCAGTTTCCAAACATGATACTCAAATTGACAGATCACATTGATCCAACCCTGTTTAATTTAATTGTTTTCTCTTTTATTTCACATTTAAGATCTTTTATGCAACAAGAACATATTTTTATGGTTTTACAGAGATTAAGTGTAGGATTATAACAGGAGATGCTGTTCCTTGATCAGCACATTAGGTCAGCCTGTACCCGGAGTCGTGTCAGCTGGAAAGCTGGAAGTCCTGGGAGAATTCAGGCTGGGCTTGACCTTTGTTTCTATACAGCTGGGCTGATGATGTCATCACCTCAGCTGAGGGATTCCAACACAGCCCTTCAGATCAAGGCAGGCCAAGAGGTCACCATGACAACATTTGAGGAGATACAGTAGGCTGTGTTGTGGAACATGGCTGCTTGTTTAAACTAGTCATTAGTTGATCAAAGCAGATAGGCCAATTGGCCATACCAGCTTAAGGTGGTAAATGTTTTTTTTTTTCAAAACATGTTGCCTGGTTTAATAGTCAATGACCAGCTTGGATCAACTAATAAGTTTAGACTAGCTTATGACCATCTTAGACCAGTAAGAAACCAGCAACCATGTTCCAAAACATAGCTACCAGCTTAAGCTGGACTCTTCAGGAGGAATAGGAGCAGTTCACAATTATTCCATTAGAGAATGGAGGTATGGTTATGTAATGCCTAACAGAGTGAAGTCAATATAAGAGATCTTAAAATAATGGTTCTGAATTTATTTTACAGAACGGAGTTGTTCACAGAGATCTCAAGCTGGAAAACATTCTCCTGGATGACAATGGTAACATCAAGGTAAAATATACAATTTCTCCAATGATCATTTTAGATATCTGGAAAACACCTCAAAGTGTTGGCCTGTTCTGATTCAATGTTTTTTTTTTATATGTCTAGATAGCCGATTTTGGTTTGTCCAACATTTACCACAAGGACAAACTGCTTCAAACGTTCTGTGGAAGCCCACTGTATGCCTCTCCAGAGATTGTAAATGGAAGACCGTATCGAGGTCCAGAGGTAAATAAAATTGAGTTTGAGCTAATAATCTGTTATCTGATCCCAGTAGACTTCATAATTTCTACCCATTTTAAAGGCTTTAAAATAGCTCTTAAAATGTGGGCTGGGGATCACAATCCCAGATATCCTGTCTCAAAAGGTAACAAACGACAAAATATAGATAACAGATAACAAAGAAACAAAAGGTATTTCCACTGATTTTTGAGCAAGGTGAGCCCCCCACCCTGATTCCACTTCCCAAATGAACTCAATACACTCCCTACACATCATTTTACAGTGCACAGTCAGCCAGCATACCAACATCCACTACAATACTATGAGAAACAATAGACTCATGGAATGAGGACTAATCTCCAAACTATTTTCAGAATTTTAAGTATTCTTCTAGCCCCTACATTATTAATGTTCCATCATCAAGTAGCCAAACACTAAGCCCATCTGGAGCACAAGAATATCTCAAAATTCCCATACTTTCCAGATTTTACAAACCGATGTGATCACACACACAACTCTACAAGCCTCTGGACATTCAATCATATTCATACAGACACTATGATCCCCCTGGTCCCTAAATCATCCTTACATAACTGCACCCCCCAATCCATGGGAAAGGCAGCATTCTCCTTCTTGCTGGTCAGAGATCAGTGGAACAGTGCCAACAATCACAGAGCCTCTCACATCTCCTCAAGGTCAGGCAGGTCTGGAGTTTGGGGAGTGGAAATTTCCTGTGCTGTAATCAGCCATTGTTCCCCTTGATACCTCCTCATTCCTGACCAGCACCCCTGGCTAATCAGTAGAAGTGTAGTAGGGATCAAGGAGAAGAAATTATTTAACAATGAGTAGGAATTATGAGTGGAGTTATTCAAGCAGATATAAGTTAGATTAGCTATTGTTCTCATACATTTTAGGTGGCTTGATTAAATGTTCATAAATATAGGTGGGGTTAACTTTATGGCTCATGCAGGAAAATAAAATAACACAACCTTTTAATCTTTTGCTGAATGATGACCATTTGTCTTGTTAGCACGTGTTTGACTTGTACAAAGAAGACCAGCCTTTGAAGCTTGTTAATACACTCAAAACTAGTTACAGTGCTTACTAGGCAGCGCTTTATTGATATTCCTAGTACATTCTGGTTAGTGTTTGTTCTAAACCCTTAACTCGATGTATTACAATTCTGCAATTGATTAAACCTGGACCACTTATGGTATGCCATTCTAGTAATGAAAATATAGTAAATCTGCTAATTGAAAATGGTTACAAAAACCAGTTCAAACTGGTGTAAGATGCCAAATGTCTTTATCTCCCATTGGAGCAATTAAACAGTGTGGTGTTGTGTTCACAGGTTGACAGCTGGGCGCTGGGTGTTCTCCTCTACACTCTTGTGTACGGAACAATGCCCTTCGATGGAGGAGATCACCACAGACTTATTCGCCAGATCAGCAGTGGAGAGTACAGGGAACCGCCGCAGTCATCAGGTGTGTATGTCGTCTCTTATATACTGTGTATGTTTCATGTCAAATTATCCATATATACAAAGTTGTCACAGGGGGCATATTGGGACTGTGCCTGGTTTAAGCCCTCATGTCTCCAAGACACACGTGTGCTAACTAATTTTAAATCTCCCCATCTTTCCAGACGCTCGTGGTCTGATCCGCTGGATGTTGATGGTTAATCCAGAGCGTAGGGCCACAGTCGAGGACATTGCAAATCACTGGTGGGTGAACTGGGGATGGAAGACCAGCGTGTGTGACTGCCAAACCCAAAGGGAAAACAGTTCGCCAATGCTGGCCCGCTTCATTGACTGGCAGAACCGCACTGACGTCCAAACTGGCAAAGCCCAGCGCCCGGATTCTGGTAATAAAACGAATGTTACTAATATAAGCTTGGCTCCAGCCTGGCGCCTGAGAAAGTCCATGAAGGAAAACGATGGAGGGATTTGGAGTGTTGCAGATGAGAAGCCGGGCCTCAAAAGACCAAAGAGTATCCTGAAGACTCGGGCGACCAGTGGAGACCAGCGGTCTCAGAGTTTGTGCGAGGTAGAGCTCAGACGGTCCATTTACTACCAAGACTCCGAGTGTGGTTCCAGTCCTGAGCGAGAAGACACACTCGGTGGCTCGCCAGCAAAAATTGTCTCCATGTTACCTAAGAAAGGCATTCTAAAAAACAACCAGCAGCGCGAGTCAGGGTATTACTCCTCGCCAGAGCGAAGCAAGTCCTCTGAACTGCTAGGGGGAGCCACTGTGCAGCCTCCATCAAACATCTCACCCCCAAAATGGACAATAGGGAGGAAAGGTATACTCAAGCGGAATGGAAAATATTCTACACAAAGTTCCACACCTGCTGTGGGACTCCATGGGGAGGTCCCGGTAGACTCAAGTCTCTCAAAAAGCCAAAGCAGACCCTCCAGCATAGTCTATGAGGAGACGGTACTCTCCAGCAGGGGGTTGGACTGGCCACCCACCTCTTCGAAACCCAACATCCGGGGATCCCACTCAGCAGAAGACTTGCTTCAGATGGCTGGGTACAGGGGCCTTCAAACCATTCCAGGCAACAAGGGCGCCTGCAGCCCTCCTGGTTCCCCTGGAGACAATGGCAGCTTTTCCTTGCTAGGCGATCTGAATGATGTCACCCAGGTATATCAAAAAGCCCTGGACATCAGTAGCAAGCTGAGCTAGACTTGGGCATAGAAGATGCAACAAAGGACAGGTATTGCTTCCATTGGCCACTCTGCATAATGATCATTTAATTATATAGAAGGGGATTGTTACATTGTGAGACTAGGGGAAGAGACTGGAAGAGTGAATTATTCTCATCTTGTCGACCCATCAAAAGTGCTGCTGGGGAATGTTTACAGTTCGAGAAAGTAGGACATTTCAAGTCTCCATTCACCAACTCATGTTGATGAGCAGTTCTCATGATATTCTCGTTTCAAACTCGACAATCGAGGCGGGAACAACGCAAGCACTTTAAAGGCAGATGTTCTCTGTGATGCAGCACAAAATATACATGACAGCTGGGACCATGTTATTTAAATTATTTATTTGTAATTTACATTGAGACAATTTGAAAATGCCAATGCCATTTTATAGACACTGTTGGAAGAGCCGTTGTCATTTGAACAGATCATACATTATAAATAGGTCAGATAAAGACAGTTACAATATCTGTATCATGTATGACCGTTTTAAAATACCAGTGATTTCAGAGAAATACATTCTCAAAAGATAACAAAATAATGTAGACGGTACAGAAAACCACACAAACCAAATATCATGATCCCAGAGTTTCTTTTTAACTGACTCGGCTGAGACAAAGAGCCAATCTAATGTTAACGCATACTATCTATTGTTTGATCATGAACAGTGGAACACATTTACATGAATGGTCAATGGCAAAGATTGTATCAGTGTTATGACAGGTGAGCTTTTTCAAACACTCTCCATCTCTAAAGCGTGCACATGTGGGCAATTATATGAGCTCCCTGAAGTGTGAACGTGTGGAAGAACAAGCTTTAACCTATGGTGTAATACTGGCCCAGAAATAAACCATGTTTCAACAACTGATGCCATATATCAAAAGAAAAAGAGACCAAACTATTCTTTTTAAGAGGTGGGGTGTTAAAAGGCACATATACTGAAGGCAACAGAATATGAAAATAAAGCTTTAGAATGTTTTTTTAATAAGAATCGAAAGGTCATGTTAAGAACTGTAAAATCTTTAGGATATATCTAATATTGTGCAATTGCTATATGTTTAACATGCATTGACAAGCTGAGATAAACTGAAGATACTATGCCATAATATTTCTTTTTTTTTTTTACGTTACATTGTTGTGTTTGTGCCTCTAGTTTAATTGATGACAGAGATTTTGGCTTCATTTCAAAAACATTGGCTTCATGGGGCATTATTACTGTGAGTTATGCGTTAACTATAATAGGCTAGCTTTAAACTTAAGGATGTGCTTAATATTAAAATCTTCAATAATATGTAAAAGGCATTTCTGCCAAGCGAAGAATCAATGTGGCTTTTTTATGAAGTACCTTGTAACACGTATATACACACAATTAACTGGAAAAATAATGTGTTTGTCCTATAGGATATATGTTATATAGACCATGGAGAAAACTTGACTGGATATATTACTACATATTTAAATTTTGTTATTTAATGTGTCTTGTATAATAAACTGTACATTGACTTGGCTATTTGTTCAACTGTTTTTGTTTGTGTGTGTATTTTAAATTTGATGTTACAATTGTCTTGATTTGTGCCTTCTTTGACATGAGACTGTCCATGTTATTCTCAGTTCAAACTATTTGCAGTATTGTGTTAAGAGTTTTTTTTATTTTTTATTTTAAATCAAATGGAAAAGAAGTGTCTCTATATCGGAGTTAGGTGGTGTATTAAACTGTGTTGGATGTGCTCAGTGCAAAACGCTGTCACTTCTTCTAATAAATGTCTCAATTTAAATGCCACCTGTGTGTTTGTGAGTTCATCACCACTAATTACATTATATGTAGAACTCAATATACTCATAAAAATTATAGACAAGAAAATCTGTCACCCTAAAATCCAACTGTTCCTGCATCAGACAAAATAAAAGGGGGAATAAAATGTTTATGTGGCTTTTAAGTGACTCAACGGACAAATATAACCCTGAATCACATTGAGGATCTTTTGTGAATATACAGAAGGCTGGGCTTGTATTGCGGTTTGATTCACTTGTACTCTCAGTTTAGACTGTGGTTTGTTGACCTTGTCATGTCAGGCAACGTACATTTGGTTTTGTTTGTTCCTAAGCCTGCATGATCACAACACAATGCAAGCACATATTTCACACAGTAATGCATTTCCTTCTCATATGACTTTTTCCAAAACAGCAGCGTAAAGGAAGATAAGCATTAAATGAAACAAGAAGTATGGGGGAATGTGTTTATTTTGTATTTAAGAATGGCTGAAAAGGAGCCGTTGACATGAAATATGCAGTTAATGCCGTGTCCTGTGGTGGTGTGGCGGTTGATTTGTTGCTCCGGGCGGGGAGTTTGCCCAGAACGGAACCATATTTTATCACATTAACTACAGACATGTTCCACAAAGTTTGAAAAACAAAAAGTGATCAAATACATTTTTGTCTTAATTTTGAACAGTAGGTTATAACGGGGCTAAAGGCTCTGTGGGTTAAAAGGCTCCATTGATTTTATTTTCTCCCAAAACACTAAATTGCTTTAGTGTTTTACCCCAAGTCTCCCTCACCACATTTTTTTTAAACTGAATGTTAATCGAAAAAAACATCTGTTATTATTTCTTTTCACACAAATTATGTTGCTCTATTCATATATATATATATATATATATATATATATATATATATATATATATATATATATATACACACACACACATACACAGTATATTACCTTGATACACTTTGTGACCAGAAAAAAAAAAATTTCTAATGGTGCATTTAGCCCAGTTGTACCGTATATATCTACTGTTTCATTATTTAAACATTGGAGTGTTAATGCTAAACCAAATTGGTCACTGATTTTTTTCTATCTAATGCAATATGAGCAGTATTGCATTACAATTACAATGCAATTCATACATTTGTAAGTCTGTCCAAAGTGTCCAAATACATTTTGGGGCCACTGTACAGTATATACATTTTAAACTAAAATCTTGATACAAAAATATTATGTCAACCAACCAAACAAAGCACATTTGACTCCAGGTTTCTAGTTGTGTGTAACAGGAGGAATAACAGAGTTCAGTTGATAGTTCGTGGAGGATTTGCGGGTAGGAAAGCAAGCACAAGACTGTGTTTAAAATCATGGGCTGGTCAGAAAGAACACAGGCCTATCTCTTCATATGGCAGGAAAAATAATGACAGCAGCAAGCCAAAGTGGGCAGTGAGTGTGTGTGTGTGTGTGTGTGTGTGTGTGAGTGCGTGTGTGTGTGTGTGCGTGCGTGCGTGTGCGTGCACGCGTGTGATTGTTTAAAAGGACAGTTGCCCTCATGAATAGTTTGAAACTCATTATTTACATCTTAATGTCTCCTGTCTGTGACTAAGTAGGTGTGTGTGTTTCTGATTGTGGGTACATACAAGAATCTGTGAAAAATCGTCCTTGTCTGCACCTCCTTTAAACACAAACACATAACCCATAAACTTCAACTAATTTTAGCTCAGCATCTGCCCACAGTATGCATGTATGCATGAACTGCTGTGAAAGTCTAGGCTACTAGTCTCTTAGGAATGTCTGGCCTTTGCACAGCAACCACTACAGAGCCACAGAAAAAAGAAGGAAAGGTAGAAAAAAAGAGGGCTGAAAAGACAAAAAAAGGTGAGAGTGCTTTCAGTTAGACTGCTCAAAACCTCACCAAAACCATGGCTGCATACAAAGGATAAATTGCTTTAAAGTGACTTGTGTCACTTTATGGGTGAAGAGTGACGAGGTGGAGGTTAGGAAAATTGGACAGACCCAGGCCCGCAGCAGAACCCCTACATGTTTTTGTGAAAAATGGCCACTTAACACTGGTTAGATCAAATGAAGACTAATCTTGATAATAAAAGTTGATCTAGTGTTTGGAATCCCCCTTAAGACATTCAGTGGTTTATCCTAAATCTTTACTCTGGACGTAATAAACAAGATTTGACTGGCTCATGTGGAGCACTACACAGCATGGCACAGACCACAAATGTTCTAATTTGTAACGTATTCTTTTAATTTGACTCACTATGGAGAATGTCAAACATCTTATAAGGCCAGACAGACCTTACATTCTATATAACAGTTGTAATAAAACATAGTGTGTGCCATTACTGTAGCATCGCCAACTTAGTAACAGGTACAGTATGATTTGGATGAAATGATACAGATTAGGGTGACATAAATACATCTGAGTATTTGATACTACACACCAGTTTTCGTGTTCATGTGTCCTTATGCGGCAGATTTAAGGCCGAAACATACCTGACACATTTCACTACGCAACAACCTGTGAAATCGAGCTTGCATAGCAAGGTGCGCCTGCGTTCACGTACTTGCCTGAAGTATGTTTGGGCCTTAAGGGTACTTGGCTGCAGCCTCATTAGGCTGGATATATCGGCTGCCACATCATCAAGCACCATTGAAGGCCACATCAAATGTGAGAACACTTGGAAGAGTGTCATTTCGCAGCCTTCTTTGCCATATTTTAGAGGATGCATTGGGTGTATCCTTTGTGGCCTTCAATCACCCACAATCCCTTGCTCATGTCCCAAATAATAAAAAAAAAGATGGTGGAAAATGAATTGCGTGGCTGCAGAGGTGGAAACCTTTATGACGCTGCTTACTTTTTTCTTTCTCTCTTAACTAATTAACTAGTAATTTAGTCAATACAACAAATTAGAAGATACAAAGCACAAAAAAGATTATTTGGTTTTGTTTGTTTTTAGATATTCCAAGAGATGACTTAAATCAATATTTAAAACATAAAAATCCAATATTTAAAAACAAATCATTTTCATACACTTTTCAAACTCAGATTTGTTTTCAGTGTCTCTTATTGATTGTGCGATCATGATTATGTTCAAATATTTTTAATAAGGTGTATTTTTTAATTTTGCCTCTTAGTGAATAATACACACTTGACCATCCGAGAGGATCATACAGTATGCCTTATTTACCAAAAAATCCAAAGCCCGAGAACTCATGGAGTTTGAAGGGAATATTAAAAGTGCAGAGGTAGAGCTGAAGTGCAGAATGTCATCTGATGGCCTCTGGACGGAATCTGGGATAAAGCAGGGAAGCTTTTGGCTAGATATATAAAAGCAGAGAGAGTCTTTTTCTACCATTCCCTCAGTGAAATCTTCTGGTGGTGAAATTTTTACCTCTGCCATTGATATGAATAATGCCTTTAAAGAGTTCTATCTTGATCTTTATAGTTCCAAGTCTTCGTCTACTTATGAAGATATTAGAAAATTTGTTGAACAATTAGAACTCCCTAAATTGACGAATTTTCTTGATTCTGAGATAAACTTGGAGGAGCTCGACGAGGTAATTAAGGTCTTACCTCCAGGCATGACTCTGGGGCCAGATGGTTTTGCTGCTGAACTTTTTAGATCTTATGCTACAGAATTGGCTCCACTTTTGTTAGAAGTTTATACGGAATCATTAAAGGAAATGGAAAGCTTCCACCATGCATGACACAAGCCCGGATCAGTCTGATTCATAAAAAGGACAAAGATCCAAGTGAGTGTAAAATTTACCATCCAATTTCCCTGATCCAGCTAGATGTAAACATTTTTTCAAAAAATGTGGCTAACCGATTAAGTTATGACATCTCTTTATTCAGGGGTTTACTCAGGGCTGTAGTTCTTCTGATAACATTAGGCGATTCATCAATATCACATGGTCAGTAGTGTATGATAAGTCTCTGGTCGCTGCCATCTCACTTGAACCAAAAAGGCTTCGATATGGTAGAATGGGATTATCTTTTTAAGACTTTGGAAAGGTATGGGTTCGGGGGTACAGTCATTGTTTGGATTAAGTTTCTTTATAGACACCCTGTAGCAGTGTTACAAACAAATTGATTAATTTCAGATTATTTGACTCTGAATAGGGCCACTCTGCAAGGTTGCCCTCTTTCCCCATTATTGTTGTGTCTTGCCCTGGAACCATTAGCAGCCGCAATAAGAAGGAAGCGATGATTTTCCAGGGGTGATGGTGGTTGGTGTGGCGCATAATATTCTGCTTTACAAAGATGCTATATTATTATTTGTCTCTGACTCTACTAGATCTATGCCTTGCCTCCACAGAATTATGAATTCCTTTTCCAAGTTCTCAGGAAACAAAGCTTAATCCGAAGCTTTGGCTCTGACAGCGTATTGTCCAGTAACGTCCTTCCAGCCGGGCGCCATCCAGTGGCCCAAACAGGGCATTAAGTATGATTTAGTTATGAGTTAATTTTGACCCTTTAATTAAAAGGTTTTCAAGTGATGTGGACAGGTGGGCTTCATTACATTTATCGATGAATGAGAAGATTAATGTTATTAAAGTGAACTGTATTCCAAAATTCAACAACCTGCTACAGTGACTCCTTATAGAAGGTGGGCTAGGCCTTCTCAAGATTTTGTCTTATTATGCTTTAGGTCTCAGGCATTTGGCTCAGTGGTCACAAGAGCCCCTCCCTGGTTTTCTATTGAACAGGAGTCCTTGCCCCTATTTCACCATTGCAAAGACTCTCTATCAAACTAACCGGAGAAGTTAAGTCTCACCCCGTTATTTCACATTTGCACGAGAGCGGCCAGAGTATTTAATTCAGACATTTATTTTAGTTTTGCCTCAAGCATATGGCTGAACCCCAAATTATGTATCAATAAGTCCCCTCTCTGTTGGTCAGAGTGGATTGTTGGGGGGGGGGGGGTTCCCACACTCAGCGATCTGTATGAGAGTGGAGTGTTGAGATCTTTTGAGAATTTTGGTAATCATTTTGGGATTCCCAGATCTCAGTTTTATAGGTATTTACAGCTACGCCACATGCTCTGTATGGATTTTGGGAGTAGCACACACCACTTTAAGGCAGCAGATGCTTTGGGAGAGGTGATTACTGCTTTTGGAAAAGTATCAGTGTATTACTCCCTTCTAAGAGTCTAGGGGATGGAGTTTTAACTTCTATCAAGAGATTATGGAAGAAATATCTGAATTTGGTATTGGAGGAAGGAGTGTGGACAAGGATTATAAAAAATGTCAAGTCTGCATCTAGAGATGCAAGGGTTTGCCTTATGCAATTTAAGATTTTACATAGATTCTACTGAACCCCCTCTAGATTATATAGGCTTGGTCTTAAATACACACCGCCTGCTGGCATTGGTTGGGGATTGGGAGTGTGGGGGGAGGGGGGGGTAGTAATAGATTCATATTCATATTACTGTAGATCTTGTGCCAAAATGTATGCTTTTAAATCTAATCTTTTCTCCCTTGCCTACTGTATAAGCGCATGTAGCAGCTACTACATTATGTTTATTGTTTTATATTTTGTCTGTTTTTGTATGATGTTTGTATTATGCTGTATTTGGAGTTGTTTAGATTTTCTTGTGTAGAGCACAAGATGGTCAACATGGTCAACATGTATTGTTTTTAAATGTGCTGTAAGAATTCATTTGATTGATTGATTGATTAATTGATTATACACTTAGACTTATTATTTACAAATATTAATATTTCCTCATCACAAATAACAATTGTATATATGAAGTATTAATGTTTCCTTCTAGCAATTTCATATTTTGTAAATACAACTTGTCAATTTCTACTACAGTAGCCAAAAGCTAAATATTTCACCTGCTATAACATTTTGAGTCACTTTGACTCAAACACATTTTGAGTTTTATGCGCTATATACTGAAGGAAATTATATTAATAATTATTATGTTTCTGTACTCCAAACCATTGCTGAGATATAACCATACAAATGATGATTGATAAAATAATTTGAATGCTTTCCTTTTTACATGAGTGCACTACACTCAAAATGTGTTTCTGGGACAAAGTGATTCACACTGATAGGTCGCATAAAACTTCACCAGGCACCAGGGACAAATTGGCCTGTGTCACTCCATGTGGCAGCAATGGCCTGAAGAAAATGTCCAAGAAGAGGAAAGAAAGGGAATTTGTACACTTCTGCTCTTTAATTGTTCTCTTATTTGTGTGAAAACTTGTTGATGATTACTTTTGTGTGTGTGGTCCAACATAACAGACTAAATACAAATAGGATGTTAGGGTATCGCTTTCTCTGTCCTGGTGAAGCTCTGAGGATTGAAAAACACAAGAAAAAGACCTTTTCCTCTCATTCAGAGAGAGTTCTCAACCCATCTGGTTTTGATTAAAAACAACCCCCTTTTGTTCTCTCGAGGAATTGTCTTGGATCACTGCAGCAAGATCAAAGATAGATTTCCCTTTTTGCTGAATTAGGATCAGCTTACTGTTCTAACACAAACCTAAACCAATGAAACAGAAAGACATGGCCAAACTTTTCCAGAACAGCACAAAAAGGTGACATTTACCAACATACCTGAAAAAAGTCTGGACAAACTGGTGGGATAGCTGGTGTCCCAGTTTGACCAATGGATCCCAAAACCAGCCAACAGACTAACCTGACCAGGCTGCTATCAGCTAAAACATCTTAGGATGTTTTTTTAAAAAGGCACCAACCCCTTTATTTTTATCTTCATGAGCCATGTCCTCTTAGGTGAGATGAACCAAGAGGAGACAGTATAAGTGCTTCCATCCTCTCTGCTAACCCAAAATCCACCTCGCCCTCGGTCTGCTTTCACACCAGTATCAAAACACTCCAACTATTTTCCCTCAAGTTCCTTTCATTCTTTATTCAGTGCCTGATTGGTCTTTCCTCCTGGAAGACCGTTAACATTCTGTAGATGTTTTAATTGGGGAAAGGAAAGAAAATCTGGGCTGAGTTCAACTAATCTTATCTTATCTCATCTTCAAAATGTAAAGCGGGGGTGACAGATGCTGGCACAGTGTCCATTCTTTCAGTCTGAAAGTTGTGTAAGTATTGTCAGCTGAACAATACAGTCCTGATATCAAAGGTCCTGATCTCTGACATTCAGTTGTTATGACTGCTGAAAATGTTTCTATAGGTGTAGGTTGTACATGTTGTACTATCTCACATTACCATATCTTAAAGCTCACACACTTTCCCATGCAGCCTAATGAACCCCTAACACAGAAAGAGACAGCATGTTTGTCTAGGGGAGACCAGGTCTTGTCACAAGGGCTATTTCTCAGAAACGTTAAGGTTTTGAGACAAAAATCGAAATCTTTCAAACTGCACTTTGAACTCTTTCCTCAAAACTAAAATTCCAATATCATCTAATATTTGCTGTACTGGAGCTGCTGGGTAAACAAGTGAATATAATCAAACCACACTGGCATACTGTATATTCAGGCAAAGGTCAACTATATAATGAAGGTAGATTTTAACTGAAAGGTCAAGCTATGTTCTAAAGAAAAAAGTTATTTTCATAAATGTCAGGTTGGGGAAAGTTGTAAGTATTGTATGTTGTGATTTTATAAAACAAATAAAATACATTATTTATAATTTTTAGTGGCTTAATTTACTCCATATACTGTAGTGTGACAAAATGCCCAGCTACTTGGGTCAACCTGTTAAAGTTGCTGTGTGTAACTTTTTGGTGTTAAAATATTTTCTTGCACAACCATTTGTATGTTTTTTTCCTGAAAACTGTAAAAACTGTCTCTGTTAGGGATGGGCTCGAGTACTCGAGGACTCGGGTACTCTGATGTGGCATCAATGATCGATCAGGAAAACGATGATTGATAGTGACCACGCATTGTGACTTTTCACTTAACTCAAAATCCAGTGACAATTACCTGACAACTAAACACAAACGTGTCAAAGAAGGTGTTTAATTTTAATGTTGAGATTGATTACGTTGTGACTTTGAGGGGTTTATTGATTATCAGAGACTTCTCATGGCAAACAAACTGATACGAAGCTGCCATGCTATCGTTACAATAATCAAAAGAGAATGTAATTAACCATGTTTTGAAAACCTGTCTCTGCAAAATGTTTGCTAAACACGATTTATCATTATTTAAATGTAAGAAATTTGACTCGCTAATGTATATTATTTAATAAAAGTGATTGATTGTCACTGATTAAACCTCTCTGCCCTGCGTAACGTAACACACCTGCATCTCGACGAAATTAATGAAGATTTCCGCTCAAGTTTCCAAGTTAGATATCTGATATAAAGTGTCATTCCGTTGCACTTTCCTCAGTTGAAAGGTGGAAACTCAGACTCTCCAAGTTGAATGGAACGCTTCATGAATCACAGCAACATCAATACAGAGCATCGCGGCTTTCCTCACAAGAGCGGACATTTGGGGACACAAAGATACAAACACACTTACACATAAACACCAGGCGCGTGTGGCAGTGTACAGCAGTTGAGTGTTTCAAACCGCTAGACAGAGCACAGTTAAATGAAAAACATGCAGCATCTTCAAAACTGAACTGCAACTTAACATGCATATTAAAATGCAATGGTTATGGCATCTCCTGTAATTTGAAAATAGACGGTTCAGACAGTCACTAAAAAAACTGCATTTACTAAGATTACTAAGGTAACCTGAAGGATGAACAGACAGATGCACGTTGTGCACATTCTTTCAGAGTTGGGCAGCGAATCTTCACATAATCACAAAATATGATGCATTATATTTTGATTATGCAATCTATTTGTACATTTCATAACATAATTTTATAACAGCCTATAATAATGAAGAGATGATACACTGAAACCTCAAGACGCAATGCAGCAGCCATAAACATTTGTCAAACATGTTATTACATATACAGTTATAAACATGTAATTGCCCCTTGAGTACTCAACAAGTACTTGAGTAATTAGTCAGAGTACTCGAGTAGACCAAATGACCAAATGACCAAAATGCCCATCTCTAATGCGCACATTTCAGCTTTAAATTAATGGTGTCTTTTTCCTGCATTGGCAATAAAATATATATATTGTTTTTAGCCAAGACTATGAGGTATGTGCCCATACAGAAATTGACTTTGAAAAATAAATCTACCTTGAAAAATATTCACACTAGCCCAACTAGCCCTGGTCTCCCCAGAGTATCTTCTGTATGTGGTGTAGAGAAAACTGCCAGAGAGATATACTATATACCTGAATGAAGCACATTCACTATGTACAGAATTAATTTGACCATGAGATTGAGTGTAAGATTATGCAAGCATTTAAGTCATTAGATTTTTTTAAAGATTAGACTGAAATAAAGCCTGGTTTGGATTTTTAGGTGAAATACTCCACATCCAGTATATACCATGTGTTGAAAAGTCTCATTTTAAATGCATGCTGACTCTGAGTAAAACTGCACTGGCTGAATAGATATGCGTAATCTATTGCAACATACAGCATGATGACTGAAATTAGTTGGCACTGTGTGTGAAAATTATAATCATCACAAATAACTGTGCTTGCATAGAATATTTGTTGTCAAACTGGTCAAATCAGGTTAATTTAAATCCAAATAGCTGCAAAATATGTGCTTCAAAACAGCACAACCGCACCTCAAATTTCAGCCAGTCAAAATCAAATCAAGGCAAATGTTATAAACAAAGGACGTTATGGTAATTTGGAGACCCTGTAGACCCTGAAGCAGTCAGAGAGATCATACATTTTGTAATCAGATGAATTTAGTTTACTAGGCTAAATGCAATCTAAAACTCTGTGAATTAAAAAAAAAGTGGGATTAAACCCATTAAACCAGTATTCATCATCAAATCATTCTACAATTATTTAATGCTTAGATACAGGATACTTTTTTATTTACATCCATTACAAGAATTACATTGTGTTCAGCTGCTTTGTTGGATTTGTCCAACATGGTCACACGTGAAGTTAGCATGTTGTTTCCAAGGGTTTCAGTACCCTGGGATCAGTACCCTGACAAGCAGCATCTCCCATCAGACATTTTTGCATTAATTTCAGCATGTTAACATACACTTGTGGCTTGAACAGAAGCGCATTGCGTCAGCAGGGCGGGAGGCCCAGTTTGGATCCCGCAGCGAAACCAGAAAGTAGTCACATTCGCATAATCAGTGATGAACATGATTTGGAGGTTTGAATGTTTTCCCCTGGCATTACATTTTTATACCACTGATGGTTAGGTTTAGGGATTGTGTTGGGGGGTACGGTTTATAAAATAAGCATTTCTCTTCACTGTATCAGGCTTCATCCTGCACAGCTGAAAACATATCGCTTTACAACTTGTTTTTGGCACCCCTCCTTGGAAACATTTTACAGAAAGAATCTAGCTTGCATGTGCCCATGTGCCCAACAACATGTGAGTGGTGCTTGCCCATGCAAAACTCACCACCATGATGCTAGGGTGTCCTGGGTGGTTGAAGGGACATTGCTATACAGTTACTTAGGTGTTCAAAGTGGGCTTTTTTTAATCATATTTCTATGCAGTTGCTAGGGTGTTCTTAGTGGGTTTGGCAGGCTCAAGTCCAAAGAGTCCACCCCCAAGTGTCTATTATATACTAGAACATGCTGAAAAGTTATTTTATTTTATTTTATTTGTCGTTTAAATCATTTGCCATGTAGAAATCTTACATCCATTCACTCTTGTCTAAGCAGGTACCAGCAAAATTGTTCATTTTATAAATAGAATAATTGAAATGCAAGAATGGATATTCATTCATTTCTATATTCTTAATCAAGGTGCATACCAAGTTTGAAGCCATTTCCAAGGAGTAATCTAGAAAGGAAAGAGTTTGTCCTCAGGTTCCTGATCACGAGCATATTCATTAATTTACATTCATTCTCTAATAACACCAAAAAAAAAAAAAGCAACCATTGGATACTGAACCCAAGCAAGTGTGAAAGATTTAGAATTTCAAGCAGGTCTAAGGACACACAGAAGAGAGGGAAATTTCAAGATGTTTAAAGACCGCTCAGGATATATGGGATTTGAATTAGGATTCCCAAACCAATAAACTGCCCTGCAGCGATCAGAGAAAACGGCCATTCCAGACATTCCTCTGCAACTAATCAGTGAGTCAGTCTAATAACCTACTGTCTGAAATCAGTGAGATGCAGAAGGAGAGGATGAGATTAAGTCTCAAAGAATCAACACTCTTCTGTACACCCTCTTCAGGTCCTAATCTGGCTCTCCAGATTCTTATAAAAGGCTGTTTGCTTCTGCATGACTGGCCAACTTGGGATACATGTGATACATGCCACTAAAATTGGAAAATCTGCAACCAAAGCTGTTAAACAGGAAAAGATCTGAAACCAAAGACCAGGGTTGACAAGGTTTTAATGGCATTTATCTGTTTGTTTTCTGACCTTCAATCCAGAGTTGATAATCCAGATTTTCACACAACCTCATTTAACCCCAGGAATTCATTTAATTCTGCACATTATGCAGTGATGACCATTTTAAACAGCAGTATGATTAATTATTCACAAAACAACTAAAAACTAGGAACACAACTAATGATCCTTTGCACTGGTCAAGGGTGAAAGGTTATCAGGTGAACACAACCAAGAAATCTCCTAAACAACATTATATTTGTTTTAGGAATAGGAAAGGATATGAGTGTGAGCATGGGAACATGGATAATTATCTTGTGCCAAAATTAAATGGAAAACAAATAATACCCTTTGTTTTCATGTATGCACTTTCATCTCCGGTTTCTATATCATTGTTTTTTATTATTTTATCTTCTGACAATCATGCCTGCATAACCACAATTCTACAAGCAAGGCGAAAGTCAAAGCTTTGGAATGCGGTTGTTCTACATGTGCTATTTTTATTCCACCGTTATGCTAACACTTCCACAATCTGTGTGTCAGGATATACACGAGGACAACAAGGTAAATAGGATTCAGAAAGCTTTAATAGTTGAATGGCAGGTGAGCATCAGATGAAACGGACAGATGCAGGATATGATTTGCAGAGGAATGATCGTGGGATGAAATGTTGTAGAGATCTGCTTGGATATAGCAAGGATGTGCCAACCGGGAAACACAGGGAAGGATCACAGGAGAATCGGGGAGAATCCAGGAGGGAACATGGGGTCTAGGGAAAGAAGCAGCCGGTAAGTCCTTTTGCTGGAATACTGTGGAGTCACACTGGAACTGATGAGTATACGAATCTGGGAATCACAGAGAGAGAGAGAGAGAGTTAGCAGGTCGGTTCCTAGTTCAAGGTTCGACGGAGACTGGATGAGAAGTGTGCTCTTTTGTAGTGCTCAGTGGTGCTGGATTAGATGACAGGTGCAGGTGGTTAATACTCAGGTGATTGTGATCCCTGTGCAGTGGGTGTGAATGAACCTGATTGATCCCTGGCACTGTGCCCACTAAAAGCTAAATAGCTGTTTTGCACACAAATGCACAGACAGGTAAAAATTTAAGCATCATGGAGTACATGGCCAAATGTGCAAAACCACTTCGTATTAAAATAAATATTTTAAGAGTTTTAAAGAAAATAATGAATTATTTCAATAAATTATTGAATAAATTATATATATATATATATATATATATATATATATATGGTATATTATTCATTTATTTTCTCCCCTTTTTCTCCCTAATATGGAATGCCCAATTCCCAATACGCGCTTCCCAAAGTCCTCCTGGTGGCATAGTGACTGAGATGCCTCCGCATCTGAGACCGCCAATCTCTGCATCTTATCACGTGGCTTGTTGAGCGTGTTACCATGGAGACACAACATGTGTGGAGGCTTCACACTATTCACTGCTGCATCCACGCACATCTCACCACGTGTCTCACCTAGAGCAAGAACCACATTTTAGTGACCACGAGGAGGTTACCCCATGTGACTCGCCAATTTGGTTGCTTAGGAGACCTGGCTGGAGTCACTCAACACACTGGTAATTCAATATATTAACAAGAGCAGCACCGTGTTGATAATAGGTTCAAACTGGGAAGGAAACCGTATGAGCACTCTCACAAAAGAGAATTAGTTTACAACAAAGTGAAATGATGTCTCAACACAACAGAAATTAGCAACAACACAACACAGTTAAATTAAAGAAATATTCTGTGTTCAAATCAAGTTAAGCTCAATTAACAGGATTTGTGGCATAAAGTTGATTACCACCAAAAATTATTTGAACTGTTCCCCCATTATCTTAATTATTATTTTTTTTTAAACAATTTGATGTAACAGCAAGGCACTTCATATGGAAGTAAATGGGGCCATATTTTGGAGGGTTCAAAAGGCAGAAATGTGATGCTTAAAATAAAAAAAAGCACTTATATTAACTCTTATAAAGTCATTTTCTTCATTGTTTTTACGATCGTTTTAGGGGTTTCAGCATTGTGTTGTAATGGTAATGAAGTTGTAAAACTGGATATAACTTTACACACAGAAATGTTAGCAGTAGTGATTTGATCACACTAAAATCAAGTAAACATGCATTTTGTGAACGCCTTGGGGTCATGACATTCCTTTTTTTATTATTTTAATATGTTCCTTGAGGTTCACTTATAATATTAGTTTACGCTTTTCAATGTGTTTAAACAGGTACAGATTTTATATTTTAAACAATATGTGTAATTATTGTATACCTGTCCTATATTGCTCATACATAAAGTTTAAGATTTGCACCAGCCGAGGGAGTGGTTGTGGTGGAACATGCGTGAGTGTGATTATTGGGACTGACAACCACATTTCAATGTGTTTAAACAATAAAGTGTGAGATATGACCTATTAAGGTAAATTTCTAATAAACAAAAACAAATAATTATTGTTATTGTACATGTAAATATGCAACTATTTATTTGCAATTATGTATTTGGTAAATGTGCAAATATTGACTCATAAAGGCTGAGGAAAGGGTGTGCTTCATTATACTCATGATGAAATTAGGCACAAATTGAGGTCCACCCTGTTTCACCAAGTTCTACTCAATTGGAGATTTCTGGCCTGGCCCTGGTTTGTGCCCCTCACAAAATAATGACCCTTAGACGCCACAGACAATGACCTCTTAAATGTCAACAAATGTATTCCTCATGATATGACCCTGTAAAGGGATTAATGGAAAGGAGGCGGCGAGAACCGGCTTGACAATATAAATAATAGTTTATTTTAAAACTGAAACAAAATGACAAACACACAAAGTTGTTGGACAGCTGTCCGTAAATCTCTCTCTCGCACTGCCATCTTCAGTCATCCTTTATCGCTCTCGAAGGTTAATTAGCTTGATTAGTGGCAGGTGTGTAGCATCATGACCCGGACCCATCCTCTGCCCTGCCACATTTCTCCCTCGTTCTCTCAGGCTGGGGAGCCCCTGGCATGACGTACAATCCATCCCCCCCCCCCTTCCCCCAAAAATGTGGCACCTACACAGCATAACAGCGATCGTGCCAAACAAAACATTTAAAAAAAGAGAGGGAAATGGCCAATACGGAGCAGCAGTGGGAGAGAGAGTGGAGAGAAAGAGGAAGAAAAAAAACCTTACATGCCGCTTCTCCGATACTCCACAGCTTGGTCATCGGCCACTCCTCCACCCTCTAATGTACGACATCCACACCTCCCCGGGTGGATCGGAGGAAGTCTTCCGGCCCCTGGCGGATGGAACGCCCCACCGCGTGCTCGGGAAACACAAGGGTTCTCCCCCGCCCCTGGAAGCGGTTCTCCCACTCCAGGCGGTCTGCCAGGAGCCCCTCCCCGCTCACGGTCGGCGGTCTTAGACCCCGCCCCGTTTCAGCTGCTGGTAGGGGTCTCCTCTGCCCCTGGCAGTGGCCCTGACCACTCCAGGCAGTCGGTTAGGAGCCCCTTCTCCCTTCACGGTTGGCAGCCGTACCTCCACTCTCAGGTGGCCGGGCTACTCCGTCCCCCGGCAGATGGCCGCGGCTGCTCCGTTTGGGTGGATGGTAGTGGCTAGGATCCAGTATAAAGGGATTAATGGAAAGGAGGAAGCAAGAACCGACTTGACAATATAAATAATAGTTTAATATAAAACTGAACCAAAAAGACAAACACACAAAGGTGTCGGACAGCTGTCCAAAAATCTCTGCCATCGCACTGCCATCTTCGGTCGGCCTTTATCCCTCTCGAGGGCTAATTAGCCCTCCACCCTTGCAACAGACCCCTTCAAAATGTTCACCCTCATTCACCATTGTGAGTGCCTTACTGTAAGCACAATTTTTGCTATTTTTTAAAGGAAATATATAGTACCTAATGTCAGTGACAGATTGTTGAAAGATCCAACTGGAGTCAGATCTGAGATTAAACTTATGAGTTATAAGCATCCATTCATATGTTCACATGTAGACTGTGCCATTGCTGATAAGCAGAGAGGGCAATAAGGGGGTTATTGCTCTTTAAGGCAATTCATGCCATACAAGAATGACTGTTTTTAAGCAGTTTACCTAATGATGTCATATGATTTGTCATGAGAAGACCAACATTGTTGAGCCATGCTGAGAGTTTTATGAAAAACAAACATTCAAATGAACATAAAAAGAAAGCATATTGAAAATGTAATTTTCTCTGAAAATAAATGCCGTCAACTTTGAGAGATACCAGCAAATTTCATAAATAGCTAAAGTAAATAAAAAGAAAAATGTTTAAAGAAGAAGCAAGAATATCAACATTACAACTTATGTGAGGTATTTATACACATTTATACAATATGAAAACATTGGGCCTAACATTACAGCAATGCATGGGAGTCCAAAGCTAGATGTAAATCAGTTTTTTAGGAAGGTTCTTACAATTAGGTCATCAAATATTCACAGGTTACCCTCTATTGGCTGCTTGATGTTCATGCAGGATGGTGAAAGGATGTTTGATGAAACACAGAACCAGCAAAGTCCTATTTGTAACATAATAAATTATTAAGGAAACAGGAGTTTTAAGAGAAGTGCGCAGAGAGTGGATTGTTTGTTTTTGTTAGTTAAGAGCTAAAATGTTTTTGGACCAAGAGCAGTTTGCCACCTGATCTTGTGTAATAATGAGAGATTGTTCAGGTTGAACAGAGAGAAAGCTGGTGTGTGTGTGTGTGTGTGTGTGTGTGTGTGTGTGTGTGTGTGTGTGTGTGTGTGTGTGTGTGTGTGTGTGTGTGATTTGCAAACAGCAAAGAAAAAATCCTCTCTCATTCCATGTGCATTTCCACAATTTTAATATCTACAAACCCCTCGTGGTTGTTGGAAATGTTTTCAGCTGGATTCCGAGAAATGTGAACATAGAAATGTGATGATGTGAGTTTGGACTTTGCCTGTTGGTATTTAATAGTTGGCATGAAGTATTAGTTATGCACTACTGTCAGTAAGTATACAACTGTTTGACACTTTCTATTTTGGTCAACGTGTGTGTGTGTGTGTGTGTGTGTGTGTGTGTGTGTGTGTGTGTGTGTGTGTGTGTGTGTGTGTGTGTGTGTGTGTGCGTGTATTTATCACTTTGTGGGGACCAAATGTCCCCATAAGGATAGTAAAACCCGAAATTTTTGACCTTGTGGGGACATTTTGTCGGTCCCCATGAGGAAAACAGCTTATAAATCATACTAAATTATGTTTTTTGAAAATGTAAAAATGCAGAAAGTTTTCTGTGAGGGTTAGGTTTAGGGGTAGGATTAGGTTTAGGGGATAGAATATAAAGTTTGTACAGTATAAAAACCATTATGTCTATGGAAAGTCCCCATAAAACATGGAAACACAACAAGTGTGTGTGTGTGTGTGTGTGTGTGTGTGTGTGTGTGTGTGTGTGTGTGTGTGTGTGTGTGTGTGTGTGTGTGTGTGTGTAAAGGTATACTTGAGATGGCCAAAAATGTAAAAATGTCTCAGCAAATCTAGTGAAATGTCGAAAACTGACTTTTGAAGACAGCTGAAGTAGATCTCAATTTTCAAGTTTGTGTTCGAGTTACATTAGATTTAGGGGAAGTCAATTAAATTATCTCAGTATGAAATCTATTGCACATATGAGAGGTCCTCACTAATACAGCTCAAAGGTCTGAAGTTTTTGGCCTATGCCCCTCTTCCATCCCTCAGTAAACTTGCATCACATTAATCAAATGTAACTAATACCGCATGGCATTTTAAATAGCTGTAATCACTTCCAGGTATGCATACACTTGTGCACTCACCCATTCTTGCATTCTCAAAAGCCTTGCCAAAGCTCTTTGCTTGTACTCATTGCATTACCAATTCTCAGTTTGTGAGGAGTAACCTCAGTTCTCTGCTATGGTTGAAGGGAAGTACATTTATGTAGACACCACAGTTTGAATCACAAACTCATTTGGAAAAGGAAGAAAGAACAAAAGAATCAAAATGACAACCAGGCTTCAAAACAACCAATTCTACAAACAGCCTTTCCTTTTAACACTCAAGCTTGAAATTCAGTGGGATTCAAACCCTTAGTCCACTTGTAAAAACATATGATTTTATTAGCGTAACAATCTGAGTGAAAAATGAACATGCATTTCTGAATTTCAAAGTATTTAGTATGTCTACTTTTTCTTTGATGACAGCATGCACTCAAGCTAGCATGAACTAAATACGCTTGTGCAAAACCTGATGATCCATGTTATCCAGCATGATTTTAGAATGTTCCAAAGAGCACCTTGTGTGCTTCAATGAAAGCATGGAAATGTGTTCTTTTGTACAAAGGAGTTATCATGATCAATGTCAAAAATCTGATTAGTGACCTAGATATAGTGCAGAAACGTAAATATTTCATATTCAGTTTACATCATAACGTTTCTTTGTTTTAATGTGTTCTAAAAAAAAATTATTTCCAGAATTAAATCAGGTTTTAAATCCCAGCTTTTCAATGTGGAGAATGTGGATATTTTTGAACTCAGGCCTCTGCTAGTGCAGTTTACTCTGGTCCGTCCTCATTCACAAAGCCTCACGTGAGGGACTGATATGATCTATCTATGTCTCAGAGCAGAACTCAAGGTCACATCCAGGGTTTTCCCCTCATTAGAGCCACTGAAGGGCTCCATTCAAAGTACCCGTGTCACGCTGAGAGTGAGCCCGGCTAGGCTTTAATTGGGTCTGTGTTAAGATTTAATGAACTGTGAGCTCTGGGTCCTCCCACATGCACATTTCATGGTCAGACTGGGTCAGAAGTAGAACTTGTTTGTGGGCCTTCAGATGGGAATGTATGTGTTGGGGAAATAACCTGTAGGTTAAGCTAAGAATATGGAAAATCTTGTAATGGAGCTATTGCAAAGAAACTGAAATAGACAGTTCTGGCTCTAAAATCTGAGTAGACGAGCAACTTTCAAAGTCATTAAAATAGTTGATATATGCATATCTGTGACCACACACCAATTTAATTCTACAATAATGCATTAGGTTGCTACTGTACAGGTAATTGTAAACAACCTACATTTAGGATAATTAATTGCATTACTTGATCGAATAATTGTTAGTTGTGAAATTAAAATTTTGGTCTTTCACTAACGGTCCAAAATGAATCAAGGAATACAAAGAAAAGGGTGGAACTGATCAGGATATGACCCAAGCCAAACTAATATTTCACCTGCACACTAGCACTCCGTATTGCTGCTGGCACCGTTTTTTTCTAAGCAAGTTTTATACAAGCAATAATTTTAATGCTGAAATATGTAACTTTTTCTGTGTTAAAATACCTATCCCAGTTTAATATACAAAGACAACTACGATTAAGCCATTCATATGTTAATTTTCTCAGAAACTGTAAGCACTGTCTTTCTGTGGTGCTTTTAAAATGGCTGTTTGTTTGAGCGACCCACTTATACCCGCCCCAACAACATTACTCAACCAATGGCGTGAGTTGGAGACTGTCTCTTTGTTTGACCAATGGAAAACGGGGGACATGTTCAGAAACCTGTTTTGAAAACATTGTTTATTTTTGTTTTGCACTAGTGGCACAGGAGTAACATACCACAGCTTTAAAGAGTCATATCACATGATATGGTGTGATAATCACATAACTGCAGATGTACTTGAAAAAAATACTTATTTTCAACAAACAACACTTATCAGTTAATATTACCTTGCCATTCACCTTCAGTGAGTCAGCCATTTGGGAATCACTAGGCTCTAACCTAAGCACCCCCCACCTCATCTTTGACTCACTTGTTTTTTACAGGCAGATTGGTATGTCAGGTATGTCTCTGTCCGGCACACCCACCACACCCAGAGAGAAGAGAAAAACCACAAGCCAGGACAAGCATAATATTTTAGTGTGCAAGATACCGTGATACTATCTCCTCACGTTCACCCAAACCCATAGAAAGGAAAATGACAACCCTGCTAAAAACAACAACAATAAAAACCCTAACAGAGACACTAGTGGTTTTAATGGTTAAAATCGAAATGGTTTTGGTTTTAATGGAAACTACAATGGTCACTGTGTCCAATTAATGTCTCAATTGTTTCCTCTAGACAACAGTGAGATAAATGGAGTCTCCTGCGACTTAGATTTTTCTCCCAAGACCCCAGTGATCTCACATTTGTCTCCTCTTGAGTTTCAGAAGAGATCTCAGCAATGTCTCCAACTGTTAAGATTTGCCAAGTTACCAAAATCTAACATCAGAAGTCAAAAATTTCAATTCTAATCAAATTCTTCCAAGACACACTTATCTGAGCTATGCTATACAGTACACATCATTTTATATAGTGCTAAACTTTTTAGAAGAATCCTCATAAACAAAGTTGATACGACAATGAAACATCCTGTAACTAAGAACTCTTATTAATAAGGTCTTATTAACTATAAAAGTATCCTGAGCTATGGAAAAGACTGGGAAAATTCCCTTGAGGGGAACTAGGGATGAAGGAATTAGGAGGCTGATTTCAGGACAACCAATTTGCAGGTCTCAGTGACTGTTGGAGGTCACAACTTTGAGGTATCAGGTATGCTCAGGTATCAGCTGAATGAAATGAATAACATCTATTTGTGTGCGTTAGTGAGAGGGAAGGCGTATATGTGTTACTGAGAAGTAGACAGCGAGAATAATGTGTGCGAATGGCCCATGTGAAAGAGATTGTCTGTCTAGGTAGCCAGAGAGCAGAAAACTTCAGGCTAAGCAGGAAAACCTGAGACTGCATTTGGATCCATATGAAAAGTGTGTCACTGGTCCATCACCTGCTGTCTGTTCCCCAAATGCCATAAGGCCAGGAACGATGCTCATCTATACAGTGTGAAAGAGATCACATTACTGCTACTATCAGCAATGTAATGCCAATGTCTCAGGCCAGAACTAAACACAGGGCTAAGGAAACAAGATAAGGCCATGACCATGCCAAACTTTACGTAAAATTAAAGATAGATGCAAAGAAAATCACACCAAATGAAACTACACATTTTTATTTTCTTAAGAAAATGTGAGTGGTGCTTAAAGTTCGGTTACCCAACATCCAACCCCCCCGAAGGGACCTGACTATCTGGCAGGTTTCAGGCCGGTTTGTGGTAAGTTTTTTATGTATGACTTCAGGTTTGGGTCGCGTTAATAATTAATGAAAAAATATATAT
Source organism: Xyrauchen texanus (assembly GCF_025860055.1). Classification (NCBI taxonomy): domain Eukaryota; kingdom Metazoa; phylum Chordata; class Actinopteri; order Cypriniformes; family Catostomidae; genus Xyrauchen; species Xyrauchen texanus. The sequence continues at coordinate 11,670,675 of NC_068322.1, forward strand.
ATATTATGAATATTTTGATATTATAATATGTCAATTTAAAATAATATGGGCTACATTTATTTATTATTTACTATATTTTTTTATTTTAAAATGACTTTTAAAAAATGTTTTGCGCATGCACTTTCTCACGGACGAAGAGAAGAGTTTAGGCTAATTTTACCATTCGTTATGTCGTTGCTAAGGTACTCTGTGTGGTTACTAGGTTGATGCTTGGTGGTTTGTTTACAAGCCCAGCCCAATTAAAAAAAGCCCACCTCCAAGTATCTATGATGTTTTCATCCCTAGATATGTATGTGTATGGGATTTGTGTTGCCTGTTTTATTGTTTGCCAAGCAAAAACCATATATCCAGTTGTTTAGAGAAAATATTTCACATCTCTGTAGCACAAACTGTGCAGGTTGATTTATTTAGAAAAATCCCTAATTTAGTAATACTAATATTTGCCTTAGCAAACACAAAACAGATCTGATGAACGAAGCAATAATAGAGATGTGATGGTGAAAATGGTAACCTAGCAATTCAAGATCTGTGTTGTTTATTAAAATGCTGATGGTTTGATTCCATGGTTGTTAAGGAGTGAAAATAAGCAATTAGAAGATTGCTGACATCAAAATCCTCCTCAATTCCCACTATACAGTAATCTAAGTCACTTAAACTCAACTTGTGACTGTCTACCAAACTTTAGCCTAACATAAGGAACATCATGTGCAATTAATACAACATAAAACAGTAAAGTATTTTTTAAGATCAAAATAAACAGAAATGTGACTTTCTTAAAGGATGATTAAAGTTGATGTCATAAAGCCTATTGTGGTTAAACACTGGATTAAGGTAAATTAAGGAAACCAGAAAATAATACCTTGCGCAAGCCAACAGAGAACAAACTATTGATCATTAACGTTTGAAGATAATGAGCAAATGAATTCCCAGCAGATTCCTCATTCCATCATTCCTATTCATAAGGAATTATTCATGGAATATACCACCACATATAAAGGTATAATGATTGTGTGACCATACTTTTAAGACCACATTTTGTGAGAATGCTCATACCGCAACAATTAATCATAAATATTAACCTTTTTATAGATATATAAAGAAAGAAAATCATTCTTTGGTAGTTTTGATGAATGTTTGAAAAGTGAACAAGACGTTAAATTAAGCAACATGAGAAACTGTGACACATACACACATGTAGGTTAATGACTGATGTGCGTGTCAGAGTCACTCCCAGACTGTCTGTACTGTGTGATTGTGTGACTGTGCATGTGTATGTTGAGAAAGACAGTGAGATCTTTTCTTCTAAGGTGAGCGTCTCTCCATGGGTGGCATTCAGAGAGAAGGTTAAAACCAGGAAAGGGGTGGGGATTGTTAAAAAGAGAAAGAAGTGTAGTTTATTTATGAGTGCTGATGGTAAGAATCTCTTCTCAGAAAACCACACTCTTGCTCAACCATTTTCAGACATGAAGTGAAATCCATTCGAAAGTGAGTTTAAAGGAATAGTTCACCCAAAAATGAAAATATGCTGATAATTTACTCACACTCAGGCCATCCAAGATGTGACAGAGTTTCTTTCTTCATCAAAACAGAATTTAAGATTTTTAGGATTTCATTTCAGGCCTCCTTTAGACAATGCAAGTGAATGTACTAAATTTTTTGAGGGTCCAAAATGCATATTTAGGGTGCATCAAAATAATCCACATGACTCCGGTCGACAAATAATGTTCATTGTCACGCCTCGCTCAGCGCTCCGCTCCTCATCACCCAATTTCACACTCACTGCACCTGCACTCAATTCGGACACCAGTACATGTTATTTTCGCACTCATGCGGACTGCGCCACAGTTCCAATGCAAACAAATTAATTACAGGTAGTCTCGGGTCAGTACCACGGTCTGCTCCCCAGTCTGCAAAACAGCTTTCATATTACCAATTTTCATCCAAACCGTGCTCTGTTTCGGATTAAACTGCCATTGTGAACGCCTTTTCCCACATTGCCCTTCAAGGGCTAAAAAACGCTATTTGGAATTCACGTTTAGTCTGGACAGAGACTAATATAACAACTATGTAGCCTATACTTACTGTACAAAGATAAACAGCTCGTGGTCACAAATTCACACACACACTGACTGGGTTGAGTTTGTACAGGTGGCTAAAAAGGCAGCTGCTCGAAGTGACTGATCGCTTGTACCAAACTAAAACTTTAAAAAGTGCTGGAGGTCAGATGTTGCTCACATAACTCATTGCCGCTCTGGGAACATATTCATTAATGGTTATCAATTACATGATCCTGAAGTGAGTTGGTCAGACAGACAAACAAAAATGGAAACCAGAATAATTGCAGGCTTACTAGTATGTGTGAGAAAAGTTCCTTTCCAAAATACATTCTCACAGTCTCTCCTTGGTGGCTTAATGCCTTCAGAAATGAATTCAGTGCATTTGCTTTTAAAGACCTGCTTGGAATCAAATTTGGGGAATTTTCTCTCTGATTTAAAGCCAGTGTATATGCTAGTGTACTCCTAAAAATTGTTAAATGCATTAACAAATTACAGTCTTTCTCTTCCACTAATATGGACACAAAAACTTTAATGACTCTTCTTGCACTACACAGATTTTTGTTTAATCAAATGTTCTCCAGAATGAGAAAATCCCTCCCACTAATACAACTTGCCACTGACTACCAAGCAAATCATAGTTCATGCCTATGACTTAACTAAAGAATATTGAGTATAAAAAAGGAACAAGTTGTTCAATATGCTCAAATGTCCTGTTTAAAAGTCCCTCTAAAGTCACTGATTTAACCCCTAAAAACTTTTATTGTTTCATCAAAATTAATCTGCACTTGTTAAGCAATTAAATGGGGTATTTAAAGCCCTGACCCACTTATTATGCAAGACATATTCAGTTCAAAAGTACAGCAGCCCTGACAATTAGTTTTTGGTGTCATTGTGAGTTTAGAAGGCATTGCATGGAGATAGCATAAAAGTAATAAAAGCTGGGGGATAATTAGATTTTACATAACATAAATCTAATTTCAGCTCTCTGGAATCCCAGGCCTCATTCAGATAGGTGGGAGGCTTTCTGGCACTTTTAAAATAAATAAAGAATGTCTCCTAGGCCGTTGGTTCTTGGGAATGTGCAGACACACAGTGTCTGACAAACAAATACAAAAGTATTTGAACACTTAAGCCACATTTAAAAATGTATGAATGTCATTGGATTAGTAAACAAAATATCAAACAAATTGGTGTTTATTTAACTGAACTATAGTACAATCATTATTTACAAGCAGATTTTAAATTAAAACAGTAAATATACTGCTAAAAATATGTAGAAACAAATTACATGTAGACACTTTGGATGATGGTAGTATTAGTGTCATGAACCCCTTTCGTTCAGCACCAATTTTCTCACCTCAGACTGAAAATATTGTAGCTTGGGCAGTTCTAATAAGAAATAATCAAGCATGTGATCTGTCATAATGAGCCTTTATACTCCAAATTATCACATTGATATATATTTTTAAAAATCAACAGGAAAAACAAAAAAGAAACTCAAAGAAACCCTAATCTCACCCAGGGTAACTAAAAATAAACCATTTTTTATAACAACACATAATTAACATTAAACTTTAACATAACTTTTAAATATGAATTAATTACATCCCAAACAGTCCCCAAAACCTGCACAGGCCTACTTTATTAATTACAAACACAACAGCCAATAGCAAGTCCCCAAGCATAAATAACAACAGATGTTGTATTAGGTAAAAATGTGGGCAGTTAGTGAAGGTATGGCAGGACGGGATGGGGTCAAGAGATACTTCTAAAACACACACACAACAGATATTGCTGAACATCACATTATAAGTGGAGATGAAAATAAAAGAGTTTTGGGGAACTCTGCTGTATATCAGTCATGGGACAAATGTGTGAAGAGTGAAAATAACAGAACAGTTTAAAAATCTGCAAAAATATTTTGATGTTTTGTTTGAACTTTTGAGAAATATAAGTTAAACTGCATTGACAGTATTTGTGGCATAATGTTGATTACCACTACCCACAGCTGTGGCAAGACTGGGAACTGAGAGTTGATACGGGCAGGCAGCTAAAGTTTTCAAGGCATGTGGATCCAACAAGACTAAGACCAGACATGATTCTGCTATCGGAGTCAAAAGACGAAAGAAGGTGCCAGGCCCGGTGTAACCCCACAGTGCCCGGAACCTCCAGGTGACCCAAGCATCTCATGCACACAGATCATCAGAACATCATCGGGTCAAGTGGCCCCAAGAAAGCAAGGAGTGTGAGTGGCTCAGTTTCTATGAAGACGCTGACATGGTCCTGAAAGCTATTGTCTCCAGACAATGGCTACCATCATGGTCAGAGATTGAGAGAGGCTGTTGAGAGATTAGGGCTAGAGGAGAGAAAGGCTTCAGAAGCCCCATACACTTTGAACAACAGAGCAATAAAAATCCACCAGCTAAGCAAGAGATAAAGAATCTGAGATGTCAGTTTAAGGAGGTTGAAGAGGTGGAGAAGGGGCCACGGTCACAGCTGCACAGCATGCTCTGGAAGAAGCTCCTGACCTTGAGGAAAGCTGAATGGCATCACAGACTGACAAGGGAAAGAGCCAGGAAACGTTCAGCATTCCTGGCAAATCAATTTAAGTTTACAAAACAGCGGCTGGGAGAGGAGCGCACAGAACAGCTTACCTGCTCTGCAGCAGAGGTGGACAGCTACCTCAAAACAACATTCAGCATCGAGAGGAGGGAGGAAGAGCTCAGAGGGATTAAAAGATTATAGACCAGTTTAGGATGATCTCGCTGCTCAGTGTCAAAGGGAAAATATTCTTCAGCATTGTTGCCAGACAACACATGAAGAATTCCTATAATGACACCTCTGTCCAGAAAGGAGGGATTCCAAAGGTGCCAGGTTTTCTAGAACACACAGGTGTGGTCACCCAGCTCATATGGGAATACAAAGAGAATAAGGGGGACCTGGTTGTGCTGTAGCTGGACCTTGCCAATTCATAAGGCTCCATACCCCAAAAGCTAGTGGAAGTGGCACTGACTCAGCACCACCTCCCAAGCAAAATCAGAGACCTCATAATGGAGTTTTATGTGGTACTACTACTCAGTACTACTCTTTGCCCTTGGTAAAATCTTCTGGAGCAGAATGCAGAGGTCCACTCACCAAGTCAGGCATATGTCAACCACCCATCAGAACATTCATGGATGATTTGACTGTGACAACAACATCTGTCCTAGGAAGTAGATGGAGACTCAAGGGTTGGAGGAACTAATTTCATGGGCATGAATGAGCTTGAAACCAGCAAAATCCAGAGCCCTGGTGCTGAAGAAAGGGATGATAGAGGAAAAGTTCATTTTCTCCCTTGGAAGTACGCAGATACCAACAATCACAGAGCAACCCGTCAAAAGCCTGGGGAAGGACTTCAACTGCAGCTTAAAAGATTCAGCATTAGTTAGAGCCATCAACTAGGATCTGGAAGCATGGTTAGCTTTAGTGGACACATCAGGACTACCAGGCAAGTTCAAAGCCTGGATTTACCAACATGATATCCTTCCACGAATCCTCTGGCTCATCCTGGTCTATTAAGTACCAATATTCACCGTTGAGAGGTTCGAGATGAGAGTCCTCAGGTTTCTGCGGAAGTGGCTTGGACTACCACAGAGCCTGAGTAACATTGCACTCTATGGGCAAAGCAATTAGCAGTTTGGAGGTGTTCAATTTCACCCGGGTGAAGGTGGTGCTGTTATATATCGAGTCCTGTGACACAAAAGTTATATATAGGAGTCCTGTGACACAAAAGTTGCTCAAGCAGGCATAGCCATTTGGAAAGAGCAGAAATGGAGAGCCGTGTATGTTGTTGAATCACTGCTGAGACACAGGGTGATGGTGGGCACAGTGACCTGAGGTAGGACTGGCCTTGGTTGTGCCACTAGCCCACGCTACGACAAGGCACAAGGGAAAGAAAGAAGGGCCCTGATCCAAAGGGAGATGCGAGCAACCATCAAGGAATGGCGAGCTAGTAGGATGGTTGGCATGCAGCAACAGAGGGCCTGGACAAAATAGGAACAAGCTACAGAATTAAAAATCTTATGGGCTGAGCTTTTGAAAGCGGAACCCACCATATCAAGTTCTTGATCCAGGCTGTCTACAATGTTCTACTGAGCCCAGCCAATCTGTTCTGTTGGAGAATGTTGGAGAACCCCACATGACCACTGTGCCCAGTGAAAGGCATCCGTCAAAAAAGCACTAGGTGAGGGATGCTACCGATGGCGTCACGACCAAGTCCTGAAGGCCATATCTGTCACGTTCTGTCTGCACCTTTTTCCAGGACTCTTATTTTGAGGTTCTCTCCCTCACTACGTTTCCCATAAGCCACTGTCCTGATCACTCCTTTATTGTCCCCACCTGTTTGTCATTCCCTCATCTAATCCTTTGTGTATATTCACCCTTCAGTTTCTCCTAGTTTCTGTCAGTCCTTAAAGTGTTATGTTTAGAGTGTGATGTTAACTCCAGTGTTTGCTCCTACTCCAGTGTTTATTATTAAAGGATTGAAAGTTCCTACTCCAGCGTCTCCTCTTGACTCCAAAGCACACCAAGCTTTACAGAAGGACTGACCCAGTACTATGGATTTACCTGCTGTGCAAATCCTCCTCCTCGAACAAGGAGATCGTCCAGTCGAGGATCACGTGCATAACTTTCTCCATCTGGCGAATTTGGTGCACTATGAGGACAACTCTCTAGTATATTTCTTCAGAGCTGGTCTGAATAGTGCACTGAAGGAGCAGATGCCTCTGGTGGGTCCTCACTGGACGCTCTGCAACTTTGTGGAGATGGCTCTAAAACTCAGCGGCTCACCTTTTACTGTGGGTGTGAAGGATGAGGACTTGGGATCTCCTCCCACAGTGGACATTGTCAAGCCTTCCACGGCCCCTGCCACGGTCAGCGAGCCAGAGCCCACGCCTGCCACGGTCAGCGAGCCTCGACTGTCCACATAACCACTCACCCTGCTGGCCGAAGGAGAAGTAGAAGGAAGAGGGCATCTTCCCCCCAGTTTCTGCCAGTGCCACCTTCTACGGCTCCGCCCCCAGGGTCTTCCAGGGCTCCGCCTCACGAGGGTTCCACGGCTCCACCTTCCACGGCTCCGCCCTCCATGGCTCTGCCTCACGAGGGCTCCGCCCCCAGAGTCCTCCATGGCTCTGCCTTCTACGGCTCTGCCTTCCACAACTCCGCCCATTCCCAGGCCCCCTGAACCTGTCTCTGCCCTGCAGCCGCCTCCCTGGCCCCCAGAACCTGTCCCTGTCCTTCGGCCTTCAGACACCATCATTGCCCAACAAAGATGACAACATTTGTAAGGGCAGGAGAAAAGCCACCAGGACCCATATCCCAGGCCTACTCACAGCTGCACAAGACTGGGAACTGAGAGTTGATCTGGGCAGGCAGCTATATTCCCAAGTCATGTGGTTCCAACAAGACTGAGGCCAGATATTATTCTGCTATCGGAGTCCACCAAGTAGGTGATGCTCTTGGAGCTTACCATCACTTGAGAGGAAAGGATTGTGGATGCCAGTGTGAGGAAGACAGAGAAGTATATCGAGCTGGTGTTACAGTGTCGGGAGAATGGCTGGCAGGCAAGATGTGAGCCCATAGAGGTGTGCTGCAGAGGGTTTCCAGGTCAGATCCTCTGCAGAATGTAGAACATCCTGGGCATTGCCACAGTCAATAAGCAAAGGGATTCTGCTGCATAACATAACTGCAGCTCTTTAGAGAAAAAAAGTTATTTCTGGGTTACTAAATATTTTTATTTATTAATAATAGCCCTAAATAACAAAATGGTTACCATGTATCGTATTGGCTATTGAGAATTATTATGAATTTTGTCATACTGAAATATAAATCAGACAAGGAGGAGGGTCACATTTTAGATCCAAATGTTAATTAAACAATTGATCCAGGTTCAATTCAAGTAAATCTCAATTGTCAGCATTTGTGGCATAATGATGATTACCAAAACATATTTCTGACCAATCCCTATCTTTTATTTATAAAAGAAAAAACAAAAAAGAAAAAAAGAAAATCAGTTACGTGAAGGTGCTTACAGTGGATGTGGCCACAGTTTTAAAAGTACAGCCACAAGATGTAAACATTATAGGTGTTAACATCATTTTAGAGTGATAAAATCACTAACTAACCTTTTCTATTAAGTTATATTCAATACACACTACAATCATGTAGAACAGGGATTTTAATCACACTAAAATCATGTTAATATGTATAATGCTTACGACTTGTGGCTATTCTTTTGAAAAAGTGTGAATTTTAATGTTTATTGACTAGCCCCTTTCACTTCCATTGTACTGTAAGTACCTTACTGGAACTGTGATCATTGTTTTTTTTTTTTTAAGTAGTTGAAAATATTTTTTTGTTGTAAAAATCAACATCATTATGTTAAAATAAAGTGCTGTTGAGTTTAACTTGTATTGAAACCAAAACATTCCTCTAATCTACACAGCACAGAAACAAAAACCTAAACTGTACTAATAAACTGCGTGTCTTACAGACATATTTTCTCAAAGAATGGGTGAGTAGTTCACTCTATTATTTATTATTATTTATGTATTATTCTATTATTTTATGTTGCTTCATAAAAGCATTTTTTTACAAGAAAAAAAAAAAAAGATTGTGTTGATGAATAAATTTACATTGCATTTCATGAAAAGTACAACATGCTACGCTTCTCTTGCAGCTGCCTTTTTGCAACACTTCTGTTATACAGAACCAAGCTGCTTACACAGGCATGTGTGAATATTGTGTGAAGGACAACGTGTGAAATAACTGTTAATATGGGGGGCAAAATAAATATGCACTACTTATGTATGAAACAGGTCTTAAAGATCCACAGTGACCGATCTGCCTCTTTCACACACATTGAAAATAAAGATTTTCCTACTCCCTTCCATTAGCTCGATGTTGTATCATCTGTCTCTCTCTGCAGCGAGTAAAGCCTCCATCCACCCGTGACCTTCCTGAACACGCAGCAGTGAAGTCAAACCACACGAGGGAGTGGAGACAGACCTTCAAGTCAACCAAAGCATTAACAGCAATCCTCCAGGCCAAGGACCCCCGCAGAGAAGCAAAACAACCAAACTGAGCATCCTGCCCAGCAGAGTAGCTAAACTAAAGCAGAATATGGCTTTTCCACTTTTAATCACTTACTCATTATCTGTCTTTTGACTCACTGTTTGACATTGATAGAGCGTAAGCAGCTGTTTGTGTGGGACACATTAATGCTAGGAACTCTAGTATGTGACTGGTTAATGTTGTGCCAAACACTGTGACCGCAGCTGCCATTCATGAATACTTATTTAAGGGGCTGTTCACACAGAACACATTCTTGCACCCATCAGGGACTTGTGGATTGTGTGTTGGAGTGGCGTAAGATTGAAAATAATAACTAAAAACTGTACCTAACTACGCCACATTGGAAATTCAACCCAGAGAGTATGAAACACAAGACGTCAATTAACAAAGTCACACAGGTTTAATTCACTATAGAAAGGCCAGAGACATGGATGCAAGTACAAAAATGAATACTAATAAAAAATAAAATTAGAATGAAATACTTCAACTTGAAATGAGAACTGGCCTTAACCAGGAGTTGGTGCAAATAGCAGGAAACACAAACAATGCAACTGGAGTTATATGATATAATATATACAGTTATAAAATATATGATTAAACACAACCGCAAGAACTGGGGCTTACCAGCAGGGGCGGACTACAAGGACCATTATCAGCCCTAGATTTTTTTTCTTGATTTAAGTCTCAAGTTCACAAATTTTGTCAGATTTATCTTAAAACTAGACTTAATATCTTTTTAAGAATTTTTAGATAATGTTACAGGAAAACAAGACAAAAATACTTGTCTTGAAAATAGTTTTTGCAGTGTACTGCCAAAGACAGCCATCTAGCGCATGTTTACATTGTAAAACAATTTTCAAAACAGGACAGACAGATAGAATATGCTTACTGTGTTAACGAACCTTTAGACTATTGTTTTCTCCGATATCTCTTATTAATGATGGGTATGTAAGTTCAAGATGAAATTTCAACCCTATATGTAACAGGGCAGAATCTCTGACCTCTGCTGCTGTGTTTACTTCTGATAGACGTAAGCCTTCACTGGTTAAGAATTAGGCTCGATCTGATAGAGTCCCTATCACGGGTTTGTATGCGTGAGTAAGAAGGAAAGACAGGCGGTGAGAGGGATGTCTATACTGACTAATGCCTTTGTATGATTTGTTTAATCCATGGAATGCAAAACATTTTACAACTCAGGGGCTACACACAGCCGCACAAGCTCACTCACACATGGCTGACACAAAAGGGCCCCTCAAACACTATCCTTTTTTCTAGGTTTCTTCATTATAAGATTACGTGCACAACAGGGTTGTTACGATAAGTAATCTTTGGTACAATGCCTTTGTAAAAATTATTCTAATTACACACTAATATAATGTATTTTGTCATAATTTCTTTCCTTTTGATGGAAGCAATTTTGGTTCTATTCATTAACATTAAATAAGGCATTAGGTCTCATGAATAAACAATTAACAATATATTTTTACAACATTTATTAATCCATTACAATACAATTGTTCATAGTGCATTAACTTATGTAAACAATTAGAACTTTTAATTAAAAAAAAATTGTATTAGCATGTTGATATTAACATTAACTAAGATGAATTACTGCTTTATAATTATTGTTCATTGCTAGTTCATGTTAACTAATGTTAACAAATGGAACCTTATTGTAAAGTGTTACCGAAATATGTTCTTTGATCGTTTTCTTGAACAACCGTTTTGGAGATTTTGGTCTCTCCCCATTCAAATAGATTGGAGCTGTACTTTTATGCTGATGGTTTACATAAGAAATAGCTGCCCAGCCTGCCCGAGAGCGTTCCAAAGATGGCCGCCGATTTAAATGACTTGTCTTGAAAGGGTCAAAGGAAACTGAAGGGTCATTGTGTTTCTGTGAAATGGACAGTTTTAACAAATATGAGAACCCTCCTAAATACATCAGAGGAACCTTTTTCTCTGACAGGCAGTCAAAAGCAACCATGTTTTTTGATTAAATAAAACTCTTTTTTTTTCCTTACATTGTAATAGATGTGTTAACAGTGCCCATTGTTTTTTTTGTTGTTGTTGCTCTTAGATGTGTGAAATGTACAGATAACGGCAACTGCTATAGAGATAAATGGTAATGCTAACAGAGCAAATGGAACCTTAGCTCCCATTACTGTATTAGGCCCATGACTGAAAAATGAGAGGATGGAAAAATCTACTTTACTGAGAAGTTGTACTTTAAGAATGGGACCGGATTCCCACTTCCTAAATCGTAATTTAACAGATGAGAGATAAAGGAAGTCCGATGTCAGGGCAGTATGAGAGGGAGATCTCCACCAATACATTACATTTCCCATAGAGGTGAGAAGGAAATCCTGTAGGATGTTTGGCCTTTTCTAAATCTTCAGCCAGCTCATCCTCTGCTATAACCACACCCTGAGCTTGCACATGGATGGTACTGCGTCAGAGCAACCGCGCACACACACATATCAGAGCAGTGTGAGTGATGTGTGTGTAAACTGCCACTCCAAGGTCAAATAAAATAGGCAAATTGAACAAGAGGCCAGTGTCCCACCCTGACGGCATCACCAACAGGTGACGTAAAATCCAGTGGAGGATGGAATTGTGGAGAGCTACAGGGGTCGGAGGGCTGCAGCTGTGATGTTTAAAATCCTCTCTTGAGAGGATCTGGGAGGACTCTTGATCCAAATTACAGCAGAATCTGTACACTCATGGATAGCTGATTCTAATATATTATATAAACACTAAACTTTTCATTTCTAATATAAGTAGTGCTTGCTTATGCAATTCTTAAGTAAATAAGTCCGTTGCTATTGCTCATACTTTACATTGGGTCATGGATTTTAAAGGGGTCAAGACATGAGTAATCAAATTCACCTTGATCTTTTGACATAAGAGGTTATTGTACCATAAAAACACACTGTAAGTTTCAGAACTCAAAACTTCCTCACTGCAAAAAGAAAATTAGTTGAAACCAAGCTGTCAAAACAACTCTTTCTCTACTTCCTCCACATTGTGAAGTCACACTGTGGTAAACATATGCATCTGACTGCCTCCACAACGACACATCAATACCTACTTCACCTTATTACTTCAGATGTAGCGGTGAGCAGTGCGAAAGCAAGGATACAGCCAATCATAACAGTAGGCATTTACTATCAAGTCTTAAAGGAGAAGCAACACCAAAACAGAGAGGGTCAGGATGAGGGTGGAAAATTATCACATTTTAAAATTATGATTATTATTTTATTATTATAATTATTGTATTTTTGGGCTTTTTATTTTTTTATTTTTTTTTACTATATTATAAGTGAGAAACATCAAGGAACATATTAAAATAAAAATGGCATGTCAAGACTCCTTTAACAAATCCCTAAACGTATTAAACTTTTGCGTGAAACTCTTCGAGCACCATTTGTGCTATGGACATGAATGAAAACTCAAATCATGCAGCTTATTGAGGAGATTTATACAAATATTTAAGCAATCATACTCACAATTTACACCTGGCAGATGATAAAAATGGGAAAAAATATATATGACTTACAATGAATGAGGTACCTAGGCTATAAGGACCAAAATATCATAGGTTGTGTCCCAATCAGCTCTCTAGTGCGCCATTTCTAGGGGTGTTCTAGTCGCAACTGTCCCAGTGCACTCAAATGTCCCAAAAAATGTCCCAGATTTCACCGAAAAAAACAGTGAGCATCGTTGCTCACTATGTTCCCTTACTGGAAATGTTGTAATGTATTCTGAAGTCAAATAAAAAAAAAAGGCAAATTATGAAGTCTATATTCTCTCTTACACTCCTTTGTATTTTTATTTAATCTTTTATGTCATTTATCTTTCATAATAACACTGTACGTTTTAACATCTACCATGAAAATACATGAGTGTAAATTATACAGTGATATTGATATATAACAGCTGCGTTTAAAGGTGTGACCATGTTATCGTGTCTCACAGGTGATTGAGAGTGATCCAATGTTCAGTGGATGAACACCTTTGTCAATGCACAAATTCATGTTCACAATATACTGATCAACAGCATAGGTAGCTAGGTAGAGAGATGATACTTAGGGGTGGGATCTTTTGACCTAGGCCAGTAAGCAACTACCTACCAACCACTTCATGGCAGCCACATAGGAACGCATCATGTTGGAGATTTTTGTATGGCCAAGCAAAATCCAAGTTAGTACATGAATTGTACTCGTTCCAGATTCACAATAAAATAATGCCTTTGATTGGCCTTAATTTAATAATAAACAGATTTTTTTTGGGTTAGCTTTGAGAATGAGCCAAAGTTCCTATGCAGCACCTAAAAATAATTAATCACTGTCAAACTGTAGAAATTAGGCTTTGGCTTCTGCTTCTAGGTTTTCAGAAAACATCTGAATATGGTATAAAGGATAGTTTTCAACTGATCTTTTTCAGCCATCATGACGACACACTAGAGGTGGGTAGTAACGCGTTACAGTAGGTTTAAAATTTGGCACTTTTTACTCTCACTCAAGTAAATTTAGAATGAAAATTTTGTACTTTTACTTCTTTACAATGGGTGGCATTCCTGTCATTACATAACTGGGTTTAATTTGAATTAATGCGTAATTTATTGAGAACAGACAGCATTTCTGCACATGCACAGAGAGGTGCGTGGGGCATTGGTGTGAGAGATGTGTGGGCATCAGGTGATCATATGGCTGTGTCCGAAATCGTTCACTCATTAACTATTTCCTATATAGTGAATGGCAGTGAGTGCACTATATCTCAACAATGAGTGATTGAAATGAGTGAGTGAACTCAGTCGCTGACGTATACACCGAGCATTGGTGCTCTGGGGCTGTTGCAGAAACAACGTCATATATGAACTTTTAAAATACTTAGGCTTTACTTGTTATTATTATTAAATAATACATTAATACAATAAATCTTCATTCTGTTTGTCATTTTTAATATAAATATGTTAATATGAGTAAACACATTTTATCAAATTTACATTGTTGTATTTATTTGTTATACTTTAGTGTCTTTAAACTTAATTTCAAGCTAGGTAGCCTTTCTGGGCATATGGCGCCCTCATCAGATAAACAGCACCAAAGTTATCATAACCTAGATGTTATAACTGAATATTTAAATCATCCACAAAATTATAATTTCTACCATGTGCAGACTCCTGAGTTAAAATAATATCACCTAAGTGAATTATTTAGTAAATAAAGAAATATTCAGCTTAATGGCAATATTCTGAATAAATATAAATAAAGAGAACAAAAGTAGGGAACAAGTGGCACACTTGTCAGAATTCAGACACTCCTACAAAATGGCGGACACCAAAATAGTGCACTATATAGTGCACTATGTATACAGACACCGTGAGCGTTCCATGACCAGGGTGGGTGCCCTACTCAGCTGCGTGCTCTGTGTTTAGGGAGCAGTGGTACTGCTGTACAGAATTAATTATCTAAATTATTTTGACACTGAAAACGGTAACTACACTGAAATAAGAATCCACTCAGGACTTTAAAAAGGTATGAAATAGCGAAAGTAGGCATTAATAAAACATGATCTTGCTTTGGTTTATATTTCAGCTTTATATATAATGTCCCTGTCAGATATTTTCACGTTTTCACCGTAATAATTACTAGAAAGGTTTCCATACCTCTCTTATTGACAAATTCATCCAGATCTGACAAGATCACTTTAAGGGATAAATCACCCAAAAATGAAAATTCTCTCATTATTTACTCACCCTCATGCCATCCCAGATGTGTAGGACATTCCTTCTTCTGCTGAACACAAAAGATTATTAGAAGAATATTTCAGCTCTTTTGCAAGTGAATGGGTGCCAACATTTTAAAGCTAAAAAATAATAATAATAGTGTTGCATGGAAGAAATTCATAGGGGTTTGGAACAACATGATGGTGAAAGATGACAGAATTTCCATTAATAATACTAATAATTCTGTTATTTGGTCTTTTCTCCCCAATTTGGAATGCCCAATTCCCAATGCGCTCTAAGTCTCTCAATCCGTTGGTGGAGGATGAAGCTCAGTTGCCTCCGCATCTGAGACTGTCAATCCACGCATCTTATCATGTGGCTTGTTGAGCGTGTTACTGTGGAGACATAGCGCACATGGAGGCTTCGCACTATTCTCCACACCCCACCGAGAGAGTTTATACCCACATTATGGTGACCACGAGGAGGTTACCCCATGTGACTCTACCCTCCCTAGCAACCGGGCCAATTTGGTTGCTTAGGAGGCCTGGCTGGAGTCACTCAGCACACCCTGGATTCAAACTCACAACTCCAGGGGTGGTAGTCAGCATCTTTACTCGCTGAGCTACCTAGGCCCCCATTCTGTAATACATGTTAAATGTGTATTATGTAATGGAATATAGGAGAGTTAACGTCCATTATGTCATTTGTGAAAGTAACAAGTTACTCACTACTTGAGTACTCTTTTAATTGGAGACTTTCTGACTCTTACTCAAGTAATTATTTATGTTAGTACTTTTACTTCTGCTTGAGTAATTATTTTATTAAAGTAATTATGCTATTAATTGAGTACAGTTTTTGGCAACTCTACACACCTCTGCGACACACAGATCCTCCAGTTTAACAGAAGGAATAGTCTATCTAATAGTTTAATGTAACCGCCTCCCTTAACATTATCTGCTTGCATTAAAGGGCTCTGGTTCATCACACAGGCCTGTGAGCATGGAAGTATATATGTTGAATTTCAGTTTGACAAGGAAGATTACAAAGTGCACTGTACCTCTTGCAGGCCAAAACTTGTCCATGGACCTATAGTATATGTGCAGGTGCATATGTTCAACGATCTGACCATAGAGTATTACATAATGTATGCTGAAACAAGGTGTTATACAAGCACAGCTGCATGAATGTGGGTTTATAAAAAAGATTGAGTGGACACCTGCCACAAGTGAGTCTCAGTCACTGGAGCTATAATGCCGAGCGGTCATTGTATAGACAAGGTGTGTCGCCATAGGACCCTGTAACCATGGTAATGACAGAGTGACTGGGCAAAAACATGAAGCCCTTACACAACCAAAGGCAATTAAAGATGCAATATATATATATATACATATATATATATATATTCACATATTCTTTCTGCTCTTCCAGCTAGATGTGGATTCTGGGTGCCAAACTGAGCCTGTAATGGTCCAAATCAATTATTTCTAAACAGTCTTTATCGTGGAAAAAGGGAGGACTTTTATTGAGATGTCAATCAGTCAACACAATACCTAAGGAATAGTTATCTGACATGGTTCAAAGGACTGAGGAACATTGGAGAAATTGGTTTGCAGACACAGACCTGGCTTCTGGCTTTGATTAGCTTGGATCTGGAAGGATTGTGCATTTTGACAGCATCTAAACCTAGCAGGAGAGAGATAGGAGATGTAACACAAAGTTAAACAAAACTGACAAGTATCTCTCTGATATTCACTTTTCTCATTCAATTCAATATTCAATAGTCATGGTCAATTCTGTTTTAAGTCCATTACAGTTTCATGACAACAAATACACTCCAGCAGTGGAAGTGCTTGTGTGACACTGTGATGTAAGAGTTAAATAACCTGTGTAACAAACCGAAGCAATTCAAAATGAACCTGAATTAAGAGGTTTATAGATTTATATTACAAGGCGGAGAACTCATTTGTTTCTTTGAGTTTAATTCCACACAAAGCCTCAAACGTTTTCAGTTCAATGAATCAAATACTAATACTAGTTGAATTATGCTGCTGATGGAATCCTCTGGACTATTTGACTGTGCTGTACTTTTGCAGTTAAGCTTTTGGATTGGGTAAGGACACTGTAAATCACCTTGAGCTTGAACTGGATTGTTCCATTCGCCCATATGGGAGAGAAGTCGTGAACCTGAGTCAGAATGACAAAGGAGCCCGACCTCAGTGACCCTACAACACTTGCTCAAATATATACAAGGCAAGTTCAACATCATCCTAAGTAAAGGAAGTCAAGCTGTATTCTGATCACATGTGTTTTTGAGTGAGTTTTTCCGTGGGTGAAAGTGTTTTTTGTTTGCTTTTTCAGTGTGTAGGAGGGAGACAGAGAGAAAAACAGGAGAAAGAGAAAAATTACTGCAGGTTCCAACACGACATGACCCCTATATGTATGCATAACCTCCAACACACATATTATACCTCAGAATGCACACTCATTCACTATCTATAAAAGTGGGAGAGCTGACCTTCTTTTATCATTTCAGCTGACCTTTGACACCTGTGACATGCAATGCACACTACAATCCTGGAGCTGAAGCCTCTTCACTCACTCTGACTCACACACACAGACAAAACATCCTCATTTACCCTTCAGCCAAAGTCTGGTTCCTGCATCTATCATCACTTACAATTGATTGATCACACATTCCAAAGTCCCTTTTTCAGGCCTTATGTACTTGATAAATGTATCAATAACATATTTCAAAACAGCTCATGCTCCAGTTAAAGTCCATTTTCATTCTGGAGTAAAACATAGGCGATGCATCTTTTAACTGAAAAGCACGACTTTCAAATCCATAAATTCAGACTTAAGTCTTACTACCTAAACCCATTAATTCTACATTACTGAAGATGATGTGTGCTTATCCTGATTCTCTTTAGCTTGATTTTGTTCACAATCACAGAGGCCCATAAGAGCTGTACGGCGGCCTCATTAGGCACACAGGAAACAGGCCAGATTCCAGAGTTATGAGTTTTGCTGGGACTCAGACGACAAAACAACGGTGTCTGCTACAAAATCAGATCTGACCCGTTCTTATTTTACATGGCCTGCTTGCTGTGTCTCTATGATTAGCTATGGTTACATAGCCTGTGCTGTGCTCTGCTCTCTTTTTATTTACAGTGATTATTTGGGGGGTTTTGTTGGCACATTATTTGTAAAGATGCTTTGGAACATTATGTATTATGAGAAGCACTATACAAAGCAGATTAATTCATTTTGCAAGTGAACAGCAGAGCTACTGTATATTGTTCCACTAGCCAAACCAGCACATAAACCAATTTGGACCAGCATGCAAATTAATGTAAGTCTAAACTGCACATTTCAGCAGAAATATAACATGTTAAAAGAGAGATGTTGCATCTCATAAACAGAATAGAAGACAATGGAAGAAAAAAAGATAATTAGAAATGAGTTCCTTACAAATTCCCCTTTATTATGTTATCAAGTAATTAACATGTTACAGCAACATGGTTGATTTCACATGGAGATTGAGAGATAATCTTCTGTAATATTAGCATCATCCATCACATGCATGTCAGTCGCCATTAACCCTCTGATGCTCATCCAACTAACAGATGCAAGTTGTTTTGTTAGGAACAGATTTCTCATTCTCTCTTTATTCATCAATAACTTTCTTCTCTTCATTAAGGTCATGGTTCACATTTGTAATAATTCTGTTCCAAGAATGCATATTTACAGGTGCTGTTTGAACTTAGCTCACCACTTGCTCAGGAGAAATCAAGCTTTTCAAAAAAAAAAAAAGAAAACAATACACTGAGAGCTTTAGGTTAGCCAGTCAAGATAGGTGTGTTTTTGTGTTTAGTGAAGGGCTGTTTTTGAGCTCAGAACATAGTAAAAAGCCCATAAAGGATAGTTTCCTGTGAAACTATGTAAAATGCACTTAGCAAACCCATGTTTTCTACAACAACACACATATAAATACATTTATTTATTTATTGAGTGAGAGAATTGATTTATGGCCAGTTAAAAGTGTTTCTAAGACTAGAGCAAGTTGAACATTAAAGAAATAATTCACCCAAAATACAATAATAAACACATATAAATTTCTTTCTTTTGTACTAGTCGCTCTTTTCCATGCATTTCCAAGAAATGGAGACTGGAGCTTTCAAGCTTCAAAAAGGATTCAAAAACCCCAATAAAGAATCATAGAAGTGGTCCATTAAACTCATGCGCTATTTAATAGCTTTGGGTGAAAGAGACTGAATTTATGTTGTTATTCACTTAAAATCTTTAAACCCACCCTAGCCACATGGATAAGGGTTAAATTGGGGCAGAACGGTCAAGAATGGCGTTCTGACATCTCGGCAGAATACAAATAGTCCAGTTTTTGTCACATCAGATTCTGTTCCTAGCTATTTTGGAGTTGCCATTTGAACATTCAGATGCACAAATTGGAGACAGGTTTTCAGGCCCTTATCCTGCTCTCTCAATTGGGCACAGAAACAGAGTTTTGCAGTTAAAACTGTCATGATCTAACCCAGACACTCACCATGACATTGTGTGTACTTCTTTCTGCTGTAAATTAAAAAAATAATAATGTTCTCTATGCAGCATTTGTTTGTTGTACGCTAGGCACAGCACAAACAAAGTGCAAACAGCTTTGTAATTGCTTCAATGTGCAGTCTTTCTGGATGATCTACTTTAAATGAATACAATAAGGTCTCACTTTAGCTGGGTAACCAGAACAGCATCATCTCCATCCATGTCTACAGCAGTGTATCACAAATGCATAACCTGAAAACCACATTTAATTATCTGTTTATATTTTGAGGACAGCAAAATCCCTGAGGATGCTCGTGCACTTCAGTGTGGGCTAGAGGGGGGGAAAAAGGACCATGCAAGGTCTTCTCAAGAGACTGAAAATGCCCAATTAGCACCCAAATCTGAAATATATTACATCTGACACTTCCTATCTCAGACTAGTAGACTAGCACTTGAACCTCTCAGCTCACTGCAGTGTGGAGGACTTCAATGGCCAAGAAACAACTCAACCATTGAAGGTCCATACATGTAGAGAGCCATTTAAACACTGAAAGTTAATCAAGCTCAATGTTAAAATCCACACACTGAGGCACACATTCTTTTAAAATGGCACTATGGCACCATCTTATGGTAGTATAATGTAACTGCATTAATGGAATTAATGGTATTAACTGCTATATGACTAAAATATTACTTAAACATAAACTAAAGCATATAGCTGAAATACAGTTAATTCCTTTATCTTATTAGAGTGTGTCTGTGAGAGGAATCATATGCATTATTCACCTTGTTGTGGGCGTCTAATGCTAGAGGGATATAAGCATGTGAGACTAATTTGTTTGAAATGTCAGAGTTAATGTATGGAAAAGTTGCATCAAACACAGCTGTGGGGAAAGGTTACAGTCTCTGTGATTGCTGCTTATTGCCCGTCAGGCTGGCTGTGGGCTTTCAGTGACTGGAGAATTGCCTTCACTGGATCATCAAGAGAGCCGGTGGGATTCGAGCTGACCTGCAGACACAGAGCCCCCGAAGAGCAGAAATACAGACCCCCTACCTCACAGATAACTAGTTCTAACCAGTTCTCTGAGTCTGAAAAAAAGGAAATGCCGGATAAGGGAAAATGAGCAACAAAGAGAGCAGAAGAAAAAGACTGAGTTGACATTTTATTGATAAATATAATGCAATAGACTATATGTTCTTTACTCTGTGCCTACCTCAAATAATTATATAGTTCACCCCAACATTTTAATTCTCTCATCTTTTACACACCCTCATGCCATCTCAGGTGTGTATGACTTTCTTCTGCTGAACACAAACAAAGATTTTTAAAATAATATGTCAGCTCTGTATCCATACAATGCAAGTGAATGGGTGCCAAACTTTGAAGCTCCAAAAGCACATAAAGGCAGCATGAAAGTAATCTATAAGACTCTTGTGCTTCAATCTATATCTTATAGATTTGATGGGTGTGGGTAAGAAACAGATCAATATTTTCAAACGTCATATATCTTCAGCAGAACACAAATGAAGATTTTAAGAAGATAGAGCTCTGTCAGGTCCTTATAATGTAAACAGGTGCCAGCACTTTGACGGTCCAAAAGTCACATTAAGGCAGCATAAAAGTAACCCATGCGACTCCAGTCGATCAATGAATGTCTTCTGAAGTGAATCAATAGGTTAACGTAAGAAACAAGTTGATAATTAAGACGTTTTTAACTTTAAATCGACCCTTCCATCCAGGGCTCTGATGCAGTTTGTAATGCCTGAACTCTTGCGTGATGCTGGTTCTTCTGTTGATAATAAACGCCGCTTCTGAACAGTCACACGACAGCTATGCGATGCGTCAACTGCTGGCAGGAGGAGCTTGTTTAAAAGTTAACAACATTTTAATTATCAATTTATTTTTTACTGTCAATGTGCTGGCGCCCATGTATTTCCATTATAAGGACCTGACAGAGATTAATCTTCTTCTTAAAATCTTTATTTGTGTTCTGCTGAAGAAAGACAGTTATACACATATTTGATGACATCAGGGTAAGTGAATAATGAGAGAATTTTCATTTTGGGGTGAACTATTCCTTTAATTCATTTTTTCCTATAAATTCTCCTCCTTGCTCAGCAGGTAGAGACATGCATGAAGAATGTGGATCGCGGAAGTGAAAGTGATGGTGGAGATTTGTAGTAAAATAAATAAATAAAGGGCTTAAATATTGATCTGTTTCTCACCTACTCTTATTATATCGCTTCTGAACATATCGAGTCATATGGATTACTTTTAAGCTGCCTTGATGTGCTTTTTGGAGCTTCAAAGTTTTGGCCACCTCTCCCTTGAATTGTATGGACCTACAGAGTTGAAATATTGTTCTAAAAAAATCTTCATTTGTGTTCTGAAGAAAGGGAGTAAATTATGAGAATTAAAAATGTTTGGGTGAACTATTCCTCATTAACATAGTTATTGTTTAGGCCTATTAATTTACTTTAAATATTAATCATAATTAATTTATCTCAGTAAAGAAAACCCATCTCACTGTTTTTAGCATCTCGTGCAGGAACTTGAACAAACACATCTCCAGATATCAGTGTTCTTTACAGGCCCAAAAGGTTTTGCAGCAGGTCCTAAACTCTCTAGGGTGACATTACTATACATTATAACACATTTACTTATCAAATAAATAAATAACTGAACATGAAATATTGATTTATTAGCGTAGATATGAAGAGGACAGGTTAACAGAGAGACTGGTCAAATATAGCAGTCATTATAAGAAATTATTACACAAAAATGATTCCTTCTGATTGGTCATTCGTGACATTAAACTGTGAAACATTTCTGAAAAATCACTATTGTCTATAGCAACAATGTATAACTGAGTGACTGTTCATCTGGACAATCTGTAATTCCTACATAGCTGTGCTCAGGTTCTGAATCACTCTGCAGTCTCTGAAACAGTCATTTCAAAACAAATCAATATTTCATGTCCATGCATTCCTTTATTTTTTCTGTTAGTAGTTGTGTGTAATAAGCAGCATAATGTGCAGTCAATATTGCTAAATAAACCCTGACAGGACAATCAGGACCTTGACGTGAAGCAGAGCGAAATCGACCGCAGAATTATCAATCACCCTGTAATCAAGTATTCCAGATCGAGTATTACAGTATTTCATGTAATTATGTCAAATAAAGTAGCCTAGTAAATAAGTGTCTCTTTAATTCAATAAAAAGTTCTGCTGTTCTTGGTTTAAAACTGACAGAAAGACATTGAAAGCAGTAATGACTTTCAGCACCAGAAACTGCTTGTTCAAAACCCTTTTCTAATGTTAGATCATAGAGCACAGAGAGAGCTTTCTGGTTCTAGCAGCTGCATGAATCAGTCCATTCTGAAAGCTTATAGCCATTACCTGTAAGAACAACAGTTACAGGTAATGGAGACAGTGCTTCAATTTCATAGAGATCATACTGCACACAGTCATTCATGTGTGTGTGGGAGAGATTAAGACAGTGAAGGCGAGCAAGAACCACTGAGTCTGTTTTAAGAAAAAAAAAAGTTACTTGTTTTAATTAGTTGAAGAGATTGATTGTAAAACATGGAATTAGTGTATACAATTCAATACAATAGCATAGAACGTATTCATCTTATTAATGCCTAATATTAAAGTAAATGAAAGATCTGAAAGCATTTTGTAATATTACAATTTCTACCTGGTCTAATGGGAAAAACATGACTACAGTAGATCAGGTTGAGTAATTTCTAGACTGCTTCTCTGACTGGCTTCAAAGGAGCAGTTTACAATCAATATGATTTCAGAATTGGTTTCTATATTCCTGAGTGCATAACTGACCATCATGGAGTTTTAAAATGCCATTTGGCATCAAATTGTTCAAATCCATTCAAGACTATATTGAATGCTTTTATTCACAGCTGCAGACATCTGAATGACAAACGTTTCCTTAAAGTATTAATTTGCAAGAGTATTTTTACTACCACCAACATTTTTAAATAATGTGGGATGCCCTCATAAGGTGATACAATTTGACAAATATATATATATATATTTTTTTTAAGTTTTATTGAAAAAGGTTTGGTGAAGTGTGTAATTTCACTGCCCCATGTGGCTCGAAATGGAATTTCAAAAGTAATTACTCTTTTCAAACAGTTTTCCTTGAAGCCCCTCCCATCTTTCATAGGTCAATTCAAGCCATGTTCACACATGCAGCGACTTACAGCAACTAAGCGACATGATCTCATTCATTTTCAGTGAAAGCTGTTGACATCCAGTAACATGAGCGACAGCGAGAAGACGTGCCAGTGGAGCTCACGTCATCTGTCTCATGTGTGATAATGGAGTGCAGGCAAGGCGGATGAGAAGTTAACATTTCAGTGAGAGATTTCACTGTTCTAGATGATTTGTCTTTAACCACATGCATGGATATAATAAAAAAATATTTGTGGAAAAGAAACTGTCAGAATTCTGAGTAAGTTTGATTTGTATATTGTAAGATTATTCATCTTGTTAATGATACGATCCAATGAGCACTGCTGCAGTTCATATAAAAACACTCTTCCCATGCAGAATGTTCATTTTAAGCAACAAGATAACCGATTCCTTGTCAAATTAGAATATCTTAATTTTACCTGCAATATGTCTCATCTATGATCCGATTTGTAAAATATATGGTGAGACATGCAGTCCACCAATAACTTAAGTGTGACAGCAATGCTTACATTTGACCAGTGTTGGGTGTAATCTGATAAAGTAATTAGTTACTGTAATCTACTTGCTTTTTATACAAAAAAAGAAGTGTAACACATCACATTTTAAGAACTTGTAATCAGAGTACAGTTACTGACTTTCAATGAAGATAATTACTTTCAAGTACATTACTTGGTTTACACATTTTTTTGTAATTTGTAAAATACATTTATAATATGAATTCATATGTTCATATGAATGTCTGTTTGCATTTTTTGGACAGCTGAAGTGTGTGCGACATAGAACGAGGAAATAAAAACATAATTTTGAATTGTTTTGAGTGGAAAAACAGAAGTGTTTTAGAAAGTAACTTAAAAGTAAAGTTTATGTAATGTAATTACTTTTCCATGTAGTAATTAGTAAAGTAAACAGATTATTATTTTAAAGAAGTAGTTGGTCATTTTTAGTAGATTACTTTTTTGGTTACTTACCCAGAACTGCTAGAGACATACTGTACAAAAGAGTACAAGGACCAGCGACATTAAGCGGTTATGTCACTGCTTGTGTGAACAAGGCTTAGGATGTCCCACCCATTTTACATTTATACGGGCAGTCGAGGTGAATTGCTGGTGGCAAAAGTGAGTAATTTAGCCAGGATGAGAGACAACTGCTTAGAGTAGAACTTCTGCTGTACATATGAAGTTGTTGCTGGTGAGAGCTGTTCCTGAGAACTACACACATTTTTAGAATATGTCACCTGTGATGTGAGATAGAGCATTGACACACTCCAGAATGGTTGAGTTTGAGCAGGGGTGCGTGTCTTCCAATTTTAGAAAAATAATTGAATCCTTGCCCAAAAAAATGCCACACAACTGCTCAATTTATACTTTCTCTTACAGTTAGTTAAACACATTTACATTGTACTGAAAGTCTGTACTGATTGACAAGAGGTCCATACAGAAGAGAGTGAGAGTGAGAGGTCTGTTTTGATAAAGAGAGAATAAATGTCATGGGAGTTCATCTAGAACCTGCGATGTCAGCTGGCATCATTCCATGCCACACAAATTGGTCTCTCATTTTGTCCCTGCTGAGACAAACTGTGGCTCACGCTGTCTCTTTTTGTAACTCTCCATTTTTCTTCCCCTAAGTCTTGATCCAGCTGACCTGATGCTTAAAAGTGTGAGTGCTGGCCTACTTACACAGTCCTTGATGTTCTCTTCCAAGGTCAGGCGTGCTAGAGATACACTCATTTAAAAAAAATGTGCCGTTCTTCAGGAGGTCATTCTAATTGGACCAAAGAAATTAAAGGACCTAAAACACAATCTTAAACAGTTTTCACCACTACACAACAGAGTACATGGCTTGAAAGTAGCAATCTAATCCATCAATACAACAACACACACTTTTAAAGGTACAGTACTTGAAATACCACTTTAGTGCTCATGCATGTGTGTTTGAAAACATCAAATGGATTCTGTTTTATACATAATATACCTCCCTGTTTAGATCAGAGAAGAGTATTTAAAAGGAGTTTGTTTAATTTTGATAGATTTTGGATCACTTTGAAAGGGGTGAGTGAACCAAAACACTCAAGATTGGACAGAGTCCAATCTTGAGTCCCTTTTATCCCTTTGAAACAGTAAGGCCTTCGTGACACCCCATACTTGACATGTATCATGTAGAGAGTAACAGTGAGAAGGTCATAAGACCTTGAGGTTTGACTTCCAAGAGCTGACCAAAAAGTGCACAGTGTTCCACGATTATGGCCACTAAAAGACACAAACGCCTTTTTTTTTTTTTTTTGTGGCACTGTGATTGTCATTTACACATGTGGTTTAGTAAGCTGCCTGAGGAACAAGGTGCTGGTAGCAATTACCCTTATTAAATATGCTGACTGTGCATTTTTTTTTAATCTGACCTCTGACATTATCAGCAGAACTAAATCCAGTTCAGTCTCCAGAGAGTTAAATTAGATAATTGGATCTCTGAGGGTTCCATCATATCCCAATGAGCCAATCAACAATGATGAAGGTTCCGTCCTGCTGAGATTATTACACAGCACTTTAGAGCCAAGATTCCCTCCGGACAGCGCTGTGAGTTAAATAAAAAGATAGTTATAAAATTGCACACAAATATATACCTTATAAATCTAAGTAACTTTGCTTCTCTGAATGATTTCTCTTGATTTGCAAGCTCCAAAATTAAATGCATGGAAAACTGTTAGCATTTTAAAACACCATGCTATTTGGAATTTAAGGAATAGTTCACCCTAAAATTCTCTCATTATTTATTCACCCTCATGCCATCCCAGACGTGTAAGACTTTCTTTCTTCTCCTGAACACAAACAAAGATTTTTGAGGAATATGTCTGCTCTGTAGGTCCATACAATGCAAGTGAATGGTGACAAAAAAATGTTAAAGCAACAAAAATGCATAATAAATATATATATTAAATACAAGTATTTTTTCCCTATAAATCTTGACATCTGTTGTCTCCTTGGCGATCATGATTTCAAGCTCAATTACACTTCCTAGATCCATCTAGCTTTGCGTATGCGTGAAGCACTAGGAAGTGAAATCGAGTTTGAAATAATGATCGTGCCTAGAGACTGCAATGTCAAGATTTATAGTGAAAAAGGAATTATATTTTTATGGAGTCTTATAAATTACTTGTATGCTGCCTTTAAGTGCTTTTTCGAACTTCAAAGTGTAGATCACCATTCACTTGCATTGTATGGGCCTACAGAGCAGAGATATTCTTTTAAAAAGAAAGAGTAATACACATCTGGGATGGCATGAGGGTGAGTAAATGAGCGTCCCTTTAAGATGGGCTTACCTTCATCTGTGCTTTCAGCTCTGAATATCATTATTCTGTTGACAGAAAAAAATTAGTTACATATTGTTAAGCACTGGCCACACACATGCAGGTAAATGTGCATCTTCTCACACACAAAACACAAAGACCTGTGTTCGTTAGCACTCACTTAGACACTCAGCAGTTTCCGCTCTCCCCATAGACAGATGTTTCTCCAATTAACACATCCCAGGGACTTCAGGAACAAACTAACTGACACACTCACGCCCCCTACTGTACACCCTACTGTGTTCTAACTCGCACCACCATCTGAAGTGTAATTCAATGTTTTAATTTAAGATCTTTTTGATTGCTATGTGTCTCTGTTAATTCAGACATGAGACCAGAGAGACTTAAGGAAATTGGTTTCTTTTGTGAGTTTCAGGAAGAGGATGCTGATGGCCAGCACACTGAAGAACTCATCTCTAAGGCACACATATGTAACAGAACTAGAATTTTCTTTCTCTTTTCAATTTATATATATATTGAGCAGGTAGTGAGGAGAAAAAAAATAATGATAGTCTGAAGTAGGTGCAGTCTTAATGCTCAGAGCTACAACAGAATTCAAAATCAGCTCATAATGGACTAAAAACATCATCTCACTAAGTAATGTTCATTTTGTTTGTCACATCTAAAATTTTGGAACACTAGAGCCATCTACTACTAATAGTTTTACCATATCTTTATCATCTATTTAACATTATTATAATACTATTCAAAAGTTTCAAATCAGCAATACAATCTGACAACAATTTCTTCTATTGATATGTATACAAGTGACTAATCCTCAGCATGTCTCTGGTACTACTACTACTACTAATAATAATGATAACTAGATTTACATTTTCCGAGGGAACAAGCAAGCAAAATAATAGTTCTTATGTTTTAGGTAATCAGTTCCTTTGCCGTTGTCACAACACTAATTACACAGGTTTGGATGCAGAACATTCTATCAAGTCAGTCAAAGATTTTCAAACTTTTAACTAAAATTTTTGAAACATTTGACTGAAATGTTTCTTTAAAAAATTATCTTAATCTTTTGATCTAAAGGTGTATGCTTAAATGTCTGAAATTAGTTTTGTAGACAAAAATGATATCACGGTATTAATTTATTTGATAATTAATTCAAACTAAATTTTAATAAAAGTAAAAAAAAAGTTTTTGAAATTGATGACTTAGACCGAATAATAAAGAAAAGCAGCCAATAAGTTTCCAACATAGATGGGAACTCCTTTAATACTGTTTAAAAAACATTCCAGGATAATTCCTCAAGAAGTTGTTTGAGAAAATGTCAAGAGTGCATGTCTGCAATTTCTAGGCAAAGGGTGACTACTGTGAAGATGCTAAAATATAACACAGTTTTGATTTATTTTGGATTTTGTTTAGTCACAACATAATTCCCATAGTTCCATTTATGTTATTCCATAGTTTTGATTTATTTCCATAGTTTTATTATTTAAAAATTTGAATGAATTTTTTTACAAGAATGGTTTAGAGTTTCAAAACATTTGACCGGTAGTGTGTGTGTGTGTGTGTATATATATATATTATAAAGTAAAAAAATAAATAAAACAAATCTATCTAGATTATCTACAAAATAAAGTTTCACAGGAGTTCATAAATCAAGTGGTTTAGACTGAATTAATGGTAACACTTTAAAATAATTTTATAAATCAGTTTTTAATCAATTATTTTACACCATTTATAAATCTTGGTTTATGTTAACTGCAACATATACTAATACTTTTTCTTATTATAAGTTAGATGTGCTAACATAAGTTAATACATTATGAACTAACAATAAACAATTATATATTCATTTTTAAAAGTTATCATCAACCCTTAATATCTGAGGTGTTTAGTGATCCAGGACCTCATTCCACCCCTTGTAACTCATCATACATTTTTTGGAGTTGTGCTCACACCTGCATTGAAGTTTTCTTCAATGTTTCTCTTATTAATAGTGTAACACACACAAAAAAAGATGACATGACTGCAAAAAAATACATTTTTGAGGAATATCAATTAATTGCTGCCTTGCAAGCTCTGCAATAATAAACAAATACAGTCTTTTGTCAGAAACTGTGTGAGTGTGTACAGTCCAGTGTCTTTATCTCACCTGTCTGTGTAGAGGGTTTCTGGCCAATGGCCACGTTACTGAGGTCTGCAGGTAAACCTACATACACACCACCATAGTTCATTCTCTTCTCATTATCTGGAGACGAATCGTCTTGCCTGTGGACTCAGAACCAGAAAAGAAACAAGAGCTGATCCGACGACTGATGTAAAAGGCAAAAAAAACAAATCTTTTAGCAACCTATTTGAGAATCAGGGTTGGGAGGGTTACTTTTGAAATGTATTTCACTACAGATTACAGAATACATGCTATAAAATGTCATTTGTAACACATTCCTTTAGATTACTCAAGGTCAGTAATGTATTCAAAATACTTTGGATTACTTCTTCAGCACTGGTGGATTTTTTCACTTGTTTTGAATATAAAAACTCTGTCAGTACAGTAAGACCAATGTGAACGATCCAATGTGAATTTTCTTGATAAAAAAATATGATCATATCTGGTAACATGTGCATGTAAAATGCCTAGAAATAGCATTTTAGCTTAGTGTAAAACTGACAAGTTACTCAAGGATTATTTCTATTTATTCTGCTCCAAACTTACTTCAAACTAACTTCTCTGTCTGCTCGTATGAATGTAACACATCATAAGAAAGTGTTTCACCGCTGTTCAAATGCACTTTTAAATCACATAATTTATATTTATAAATGTTTTCCACCTGAAAGGACTAAATATTAAATCAAACAAATGACAATAAAATAAAAAGTAATTTCTTCAGTAATCAAAATTTTTTTTTAATGTAACTGTATTCTAATTATCTATGATTTAAATTGTAACTGTAGTGGAACACAGTTACTTATATTTTGTATTTTAAATATGTAATCCCGTTACTTGTATTCCTTTACTCCCCTGTTGAGAATGAATGAGTCAAGAGGCAGTTTTGTGGATTGAACGACTGAAGCATTAATACCTCCTACCTTTGGCAATTTATTTGTTTAACTTTATCAAAGTGTCGAGGGTCTTGTGTCAAATTGTCATTCGTTTGGAGATACCATCTAAAAGAGATTTTTGATTTACAGGTGTGAAATCTGCATTATCAAATTTGTCATCGCATTTTCAGTATTGATAAGTGCCACAGTTTTGAAGAGAGACACTTAATGTACCACATAACTGCAGGGATGGCATTTTATTGTGCTAAATGTGTGTTTTTCAGTGGCAGGCAGGGCCCTGATATCCGTGTACAAGGCTCTTTCCTGCTGAGAGGGTGCTTGTTGTTCATGTGTAGAAAAATAATTCCAGGAACTCTTTGGGAAATGACCGTGTTCAAACTCAAGTTTTTTTCTTTCTTTCTGAATCTGATTGACAAACTGTTCCAAAAACTGAAGGACACTGCGAAAATTGCTTGTATACTTATTTATCTCATCCTCTTTCTCTAATGTCAAAGCCTTTGAAAATGTTTTGTGATTTCAGAAAAACAAAAAAAATAACCATGTTATCCCTTTATTATTACCATAATTACCATGGTAACCACAGTTTACGCCTCAATATTATTAGTAACCATTACTGCTACAAAACCATGATAAATAATAAATAATATCTCCGTCAGAATAACAAGCTTTCAGAATCTTGGTCATTTAGTCAAATGTATGTTCTTTTAGTGGCCACTATAGATGTAGTACTTCAACTATCTATTTGCTAGATATGGTTACCATGGTAACATTTGTGTAAGGGGGTGTTTCGGTAGTACTCACACATCTTTAGCTGACTCAGCTGGATCTGCAGAAACAAACAAACAAACAAATAAATTAGGACGTAATGTCACATGTTCTTTGATCATATTTAAAATGAATAATTTTAAAGGAATGTGCAGATAAAATTGTGAGTATTGGCTTCTTTAAATCCGATTTATCCACTTTATAGTAAATAATATACAAAAAGTTCAGACTTTTTGTACTCGTTTTGGTATGATATATAAAGTATGATATTTAAAGTATGAGTAATTTATATGTTATTATTTTGTTTATTTATTCTGTTATTACATTGTTATAACTATGAAATAAATTGTTGTTGGGCAGATTTGTCATTCACTGTAAGAGCTAGAGCTTTCTATCTCAGTCCAAACATCTAACCATGCCATTTCAATCAAACGATGAGTCATCTACCTACTGTAACACTGTGTAATGTGTGTGTGTGTGTGTGTGTGTGTGTGTGTGTAAGTGCAAGTTCTTAAAATTAACTAGCAGGTGGTTATATGTCTATTAATAGTGCATATAAATCGCAGGCAAAAAAAATCTTATTGGCTGAAACTCTTAAGACCTATTAGACCCTATAGAATGTGCCTCAGCCTATTCTGTTAAGCTAAACAATAATCTAAAAAAATTTGTTTAAAACTACAATCTGTCTGGCAAAAAATACAAATTAGAAATACAGTAAAACCGTGAATTCCTACAGACTCAAGCTTTGTTCATGGCAAATAAGACATTTTCATTCCCTTCAATCACTGACAGTTATACTCACAATATTTGATAGCTGGACTAATATCCTTAAACTGTAGTTCATATTGATTCATGTATTCAGATCTCCAGATTTTGTGTAAGAATGACTGAGGGGACAGAATGTTCACATACAAACACTCATCTGTGTCCAGTCAGAACTGAGAGACACATCAGACTTGTAGGTCCTCATCTCACGGAACATGTCCCAAAGGACTCTAAGCAGTCCACAGACCACACACACACTCCCTTCCCAATGGTGTAAATAAAACACTATTCTTGAATATCATTTAGTCTTAATGAAAATGTAGGCAGAAAGAATTAACTTCACAAGTAAGAATAGCACTTTATATGTACTCTTTTAAGTTCCAGGAATTTTGTAGAATACAAGTTTTCTATAAAACAACTACTCTAAAAGATTTTGAGGACCAGTTAGAATATACTTGATCTATAATTCTACTGGTATAAATAAACTGTTTGATAGACTCCTGTGTAAGATGGTTAGTGTGAGAATGATGACACACACACAGATCTCCCATTCACAAAATGAGCATAAACTGTGTTTTGGCAGCAGCCAGTTGTGAGTGGGAAAGAGACAACTAGAAGACTAAACTCACATGAGACTACTTTCTTGTTTACAAAGTCTGCACAAACACACACAAGACATACCTACACTATATCGTACAAATAATTGTAAAGCCACTTACCTGCAGCCGTGGTGGCAGCAGTGGAATTTCCACAGCCCATTTTTTCCCTTGTAACTTTGGCAAAGCGGATTTTAGAGACAGAAAAAAGTAGTAAAATGCAGAGAGGAATGACAAAGAGGGGATTTGAGAGAAAAATAGATGTAACAGAATAGAAGAGAGGAAACGAAGAGACAACACACTAAAAGAATGAAACAAGGATCACTGGAATGAGCAGGGAGAGAAAGACAGGGGAAACGGGAGAAAGGGATGAGGATGCAGGAAGTACAGTCTGACAGTGCCGGAGTGTGTCTGAGCTGCTACACTTCCTGCACTTCCCTTGAGCTGAACACTTATACAGAGAAACAGACAGAGAGAGAGAGAGAGACAGAGACACACAGAGAGAGAGAGAGAGAGAGAGAGAGCGAGAGAGAGAGAGAGAGAGAGAGAGAGAGAGAGAGAGAGAGATGTAGGCTGTAAGAGGTATTTCTCCACAGTGGTAGAGTTACCCAGGTAACAGAGAGAGAAAGAGATGTAGGTTGTAAGAGGTATTACCCCACAGTGTTAGAGTTACCCAGGAAACACACACAGAGAGAGAGAGAGAGAGAGAGAACTATGCAAATTGTAAGAGGTATTTCCCCACAGTGGTAGTTACCCAGGAAACGGGGGGAGAGGGAGAGGGGGGGAGAGAGAGCGAGAGATGGAAAAAGGGCTGATAACTCAGCTTTGTTTTACCAAATACAAATAATTAAACCACAATGTGTGCATGCTAACATACCCTTTAGATTACTTCAATAACCTTTTATTAATTCAAAATAAATAGCAAACTAGGCAGACAAAACTAAAGTATCTTGCATGTGAAAATGGTAAACAGTCAGATATAAATGTAGCTTATTAGAACCAGAACACACATCCCACACACTCAAAATGTCTTGGTATCCATGTTTCCCAGTCATTTGAGCAGGAAGGTGAAGACACATTCTAATTATACATGCTAGTATGGGTTGTTTCTAGTCTCCAAGCAGGATACAGCACACAATAAAGAAAAGACAAGACAGTGAGATAATACCATTGTGTGGAAATGGTGACCTATGAGCTGACCTTTGCCATATACTCTATAGTGCTTCGGAAATGTTTAGTCAACTGGTTGTTATAGCAAAATAAACCCTGATAGGATGACCCTGATTGTATCACCCTGAATGGGGTTTATTGCATGGCTACTAACCAAATGAATAAATACATGAACATAAAGTATTGATTTGTGGTGAAAATATGTTATTGTGTGAGAATAAATAAATCGTTGAACAGCTGAAATCAACCTCCCGTTTGCGTTGGAGTTCTGTTGGTGTTTATTTTGTAATGAATGATCATCTGACTGCTCATTATACATCTTATTATAAGACTACTTTGCTAAATAAATAAATGCACATGAAACATTGATGAGTTTGAATATTTTTTTTTTAGCTTACTTGTATAGATCACACAGTGATCCGAGAAGCAGGAATGATGGCTCGCAAATGCCATCCGATATGTGGATGTGCGGTGGTTACTGAGCAATATCAGACCACTAGATGGCACCAGACTGACCAGTCACAATAGAATATTCCAGAGAGCTGTGTAA
Organism: Xyrauchen texanus; assembly: GCF_025860055.1. Classification (NCBI taxonomy): domain Eukaryota; kingdom Metazoa; phylum Chordata; class Actinopteri; order Cypriniformes; family Catostomidae; genus Xyrauchen; species Xyrauchen texanus. The sequence continues at coordinate 11,704,543 of NC_068322.1, forward strand.
TAAAAGACAATAGCACTCAACGCACTGTTATCTATTACTTATATTCATCATAGATTGTGTGAAAAGTAACTACTGATTAAAAGCTCATGCTATGGCGAAAATGTGCTACAATGGCCTCAAATCCATATCTGGTGTTCTACTAAAGAAGTAATTTAGAAAAATGGTGAGAGAAGTCAAATAGAATGCACTCCAAAGTGACTTACACAAACTACACTCCTGGCCCTTACAATCATAATCTACACACTTAAATACCTAAAGCCCCAGCCAGCATCTTCTCTTTCAGTTTCCAGAAATAATGTGTGGGGGGGGTAATACTCTTATTTTACTATCTGTATTCAGCCCTGTAATGAGTCATACGCTTGGCCTTTTGCTGTTTTGTTGAGAACTACTTCCCTTCACCATTACATGTAGATTAAAACTTCCTGAGAACGTTAATGGTTTAATGTCATCAGGCAAATGTACAACTCCATTTAAACGTAAAACTCAGTTAGTGTTATTCTGAGTCATGAGAAGCCAGAGTTCTAAAACGATTGTACTTTGTACTTTTACAATTACCATTTTTCTCTCTGAAATGCGTCCTTCTTTCACCTCAGCTATAATGGTTGTAGTGCATAATTTGACCAACAGAAGGCAGTACGTTAACATTTTATATTAACAAGTGTTTCCAAGCTCAATTTGAAAGGGGAGAGGAAACAAACTTGGTTTTGTTTGTCTATTCAAAATAAAAAAATCTAAATAACTGTATGAAAGACAAAATGGAGTAGAGGTTTTAGAAGCAGAAACTGAGCAGGAGAGCGCCTGAAAATAGCCACAAAGAAAAGGGAACAAACAACCCAAGTGCACAACATCTAATCTAATGTCCTTCAGCTTGTTGTTCTCTGGTAAATGGCGTCACAGGCTTGTCTTTATTCCGGGGTTAACTGACTTGTGTCCATGCTTTACTCATGGGGACAGGAAGTGATCAGTGTCCTAGTTTACTTTGCACAAGCTACCAAGCCTCTAGGCAGGACCATTCAGGAGAAAACAAGCTAATGTGCACCACTTAAAAATAAACAAAACAAGTTAGGGATGGAGGAGAAGCTGGAGAAGAGAGAGAGATAAGGTTATGCAATTCGCCTTCACCGCTTCTCCTGGAATGGTTCAATTGCTTTTTAGGAAGTTCTCTCAAATGTGATGGCATCCAAATTTACCTTCACCACATCTAGCTTTGTTGTCCTCCTCAGTCTCAAGACCACTCAAGATGCTTTTATAACAGCTTTAGACGTTACCCACAATCTCACACTTTAGTGTAACAGTCCCATCAACTGCCAGGCACAGCTTTGAAATGCAATTGAAAACACACGTAATGTGTGGGCCATTCAACAAACTCTGCTGATTTTTTTAAGATGTTAAGGGGTGAAAGTCACGTGCGAGCACCATGCGAGGGTTGGACGTGTGAACGGCGAGCTCTGCGCACTTTTCTAGTGTTAATACTTTTTAGGTCATAAACCGGTGAGATTCGATACACTCGGTTTCATAACAGTTCTATCATCTGATAAAGATCTAGTGTTACGTGAGGCAAGGAGTAAAGGAAGGCTTTCTTGGAAGAATCACAGCATTTTCTTGTTCCCAAACTTTGCGAATTCTACAAGAGAGACATGTGATTGATTCAAGGAATGCAAGAAACTCTTAAATCAATGGATGTTCGCTTTTGCACTAAAGTTTCTGGCCAAACTGAGAACAGACCCTAAGGATGGTTGCAAAGTATTAACCTGTCCTCAGCAAGCATTGTACTTCAAAAAGTTATTGGAATGCGTAAGCCATGGTGTGATTCTCATGTTGCTCCTAAGTGAGCTTGACTCACTGAACATTCACTTGACTGTCTGAGGAACCTGGGTGCCATTTTTGTTTCTTTTTGTGATGGTTCCACCTAGTGGCTGGAGATGTTTTGTGGAATAACACCCCAAGAAACATTTGCATCGATGAAGGGTCGCTTTTACACTAATGTACCCGGCCAGATTGGGAATAGATGCTAAGGATGGCCGCATAGTATTTACTTGTCCCCAACAAACATGGTCCTTTATGAAGTCAAGGGCACGAGTAAGTCATTGGGTGTGCATGGACTGTTTGAGGTTAATGCGTACGTTTATCTTTTTTCTATTTGTTTGGTTCGGGGTAAGTTCTGGGATTGATTGTAGCACTAATGTTGGAATGTGGTCTTTATATATATTTTGACACATAATAAATTTTTTCTTTGTCAAAATGTCAAATGTTAATATGAGTGGATTGTCTCTCTCCACGTGGAATGTGAAAATGTTGGGGCACCTCATAAAAAGAGGGAAGGTCATTTTTTTTCTTAAACGTAAGAAATATGATATTGTGTTTAAGAAATGCATCTTTCCATGCAGGAAGCTGAAAATTTTGGGAAGATATAGAGTGGACATGTTTTCTTTAGTGCTGGCTCAAGTAAGAGAAGGGGAGTCATTACATTGGTAAGTAATCATCTACAATTCAAATGTCTCAAACAGATTAAAGATAAATTAGCAAGAGTCATTATTGTTTTAGCAGAAATTCAGGGGCAACGGTTGATTTTGGCTAATATTTACGTACCTAACGTTGACAAACCCTCCCTGGTTTTGTATTGAACAGGAAGTTCTGGCCCCTATTTTGCCATTGCAAAGCCTTTCTATCAAACTAACTACAGAAGTTGTCACACCCCATTGTCTCACATTTTCACTCGGCGTGGACAAAAGTGTCCAGAGTGTTTAATTCTGACATTTATTTAAATGTTGCCTCGAGCATATGGCTGAACCCCAAATTATTTATTAACAAGTCCCCTTTTTGCTCGTTTTTTGAGTGGATAGGGAGAGGGGTTACTACACCTGATGACCAATATGAGAATGGAGTGTTGAGATCCTTTGAAATTTGGTTCAACATTTTGGGATTTTCAGATCTCTAAATACTATAAGTATTTAGAGCTGCGCCACGTGCTCTGTTTTTGGGAGTAGTTTCTCTGGGAGTGGCGATTACTGCTTTTGGAAAAGGTCATGAGGCATCAGTGTATTACTTCCTGCTAATTCAGAGTATGGGGGATTGAATTTCAACTTCTCTTAAGAGATTATTGGAGAAATATTTAAACTTGGTATTGGAGGAGGGAGTGTGGACTAGGATTCTAAATAACATCAAGTCTGCATCTAAAGGTGCACCTTATGCAATTTAAGATTTTACATAGTCTTTTGGACCCCCTCTAGATTGTATAGACTTGGTCTTAAAGACACACCCACCTACTGGCGATGTCAATCAGAAGATGGAGACACAACCCTTATCTTTTTGGGATGTGTTAAGATCCAAGAAGTTTGGTTGAAGATTCAGTTTTAAGTGTGAGGTATTGGGCACTCAGTGTATATGTTTTGCTTTTCTTTGTTTAATAAATAAATCAATACAAATTTTAAATCACAAAAGATGTTAAGGGTCATCAATGTGGCTATTCGCAAACTGCCACATTCAATCACTGATAATTAATCTTTGGCATTAATGGAAAATACACTTTCACGAAAAGAGCACAACATAGGGATTGAATCTGTTCATATCTATTTTTGCTACAACAAAAATGTATGTCACTGTTGTATGATGCAAACAAGGTCAAAACCTTTAAAGTGGGGCAGGCTAAAATAAGCAATTTAGCTCAATTTCAAGCCATGTAACATAATATCTAGCATATATTATAGTTCTCATTCCAAATATGTGTTTTGTGCCTTTAAAGAAATATTTTAGGTTCAATATAAGTTATGGTCAATCAACAGCATGTGGCATAATGCCGATTACCATAAAAAAATTAAGTCTTTTTCTCTTTAAAGCAAAAATTTAGTTTACAATGAGGCACTTACAATGGAAGTGAATGGGGATGATTTCTGCAGGGTTTAAATGCAGAAATGTAAAGCTTATACTTTTATAAATGCACTTGTGCAAAACTTGTGTATTATTTGAGCCCCAGTTTTTTTAAATTGTCATTTACTATTTAAGTGTTCAGTATTTAATAATGTATTCTTGTTGCTATACTTTAATTAGTAATTGCAAAACCTTAGCGGTCTCTTAACTTTTCCTTAATTTTAACATTTCCATTTCTTTCAGTTTAAAAATGAAGCAAATAAGCTTAAAAAGACATAACTTACAACAGGGGCTTGTAGTTATTCTGGTGCTATTCCTCAGCCTTTATAAGCTCTATAATGCATCATTACCAGAATGCTGACAGGCATCTCTCAATTCAACAGCCCGGCTGAACATTTTGTTTTTAAAGAAGTCTTGAAAAGTTAATTTCAGGTAGTCCAGATCAAATATATTTGGGAAGTTAACATGTCCTGCATTGTGAAACTGAAGTGTTGTTTTTTATAATTTTTTTATTTTACTTTTTGCTCATTTCCTTTTTTAATTATGCATGTAGCTGTTATGACCTCATATTAATAAATTATTAAAAAATACACATGGAATATTGTACTTTAAAATTTAAAATCGTTTGACACACTGCAGGACTGAAATTAACTTGTCAAGGCAAAAAGGGATTAAAACTGTTTGAGAAACTGGAAAGAAATGCTAATCAGTACAGAGATCTTAACAAAAGCACTTTCACTAATACAGCCATATAAATTTGAACCTCAAATCTAAAAACAGGTTATGCATCAACTACTCATGTGTTACTGATATGTTATTACACAAAGACATAGAAACATATCTAATGTCTCTATTGCGGTTATTTTAATGCAGACATAATCACCACACAATCATTATTACTTGTATTCTTTAAGGCACTACCTGGTAAAGAAAGGCAAACAAGAATCTTTACAATAAGCCATTGACACGGTCATTGCTAGACAACAGATCGCAAGTGGGAAGAGAAGAGCAATATGACGATTTTAACTTGGCAGTCTGGCTATATTTACAGTTCAAAGGCATTTCCTGCTGTTTCCATCATGCTCAGAAAGGGCGGTGCCAGCCTCAGATTGGCTGCGATGAGCATTTGTCACATGCTTTAAATCAGAACCAAAGGCAACAAGTCACGCACATAATAACATTTATGAACAAAGAATACAGTCCTCATTTGTGTGGTCATCAGCGTGTGGTGTTTGGCACATAAGAGACAGAACGCTGATTCAAACAACTTCAAGAAACAACATATAAAAAAATTAAAACAACAAAGGCTACAGATGATTGTGAATAGCTGAGAAATAAAAAGCCTTTCAACTTTGGTACACTCTAAGCCTGTATCCATGATAAGATAAAATAGTACCAAGAGACTAAACTGATATTGATGACATCTTGAGATATCTTGATTTAACTGGCATCCAAGTCTCAGTCCCAACAACTGCTGTTAAGGCAAATAATGAGAAAGCCACAAACATTCAGATTTTGTCAAATCTGAAGATCGCATGTGCTGTGAGCCCTCTTTCATATGTGTCTGTTAAACAGATCTCTGTAAAAAAGGAAAACCCAAAAATGAAAATTCAGTCATTATTTACTCACCCTAATGTCATTCCAAAACCCATATTGCTTTCTTTCTTCCGTGAAACACAAGAGACATTTTGAAGAATGTTGACGCAGCTCTTTTTCCAACTGGAACAATATGAGGGTGAGTAAGTAATGACAGAATTGCAATTTTTAATAAAGGCAATCAGCAACACATGCCTTGAACTAATCAATCTTATATTCTTGATTTAAAATACAAAATCATACTTGTGCCATAAAATGAAAAGCCAAGCCATATGCTGCAGTGCAGATATAAAAGAAAGACTGTGCAAAACAGATAAAACTGTAAACTGCTTTATCAAATGTGCTTTCACTGTTTTGGACATGAACAGTCACTCAGTGATCATAACGTCCGTTTTTCGCGCTGATACTGTATTTATCGTGGCTAAAATAGAAACCGACTATGACATTATTGTATGCATTCACCAGTAAAAATACATCAAAAATACTTGGGAGGGACAAATGAAGCCTGGCTTTGTCATCAGCATCACAAACACCTATACAAAATCATAGTGGTACCATAGAACCCGCAGGATGTGACATTATCACCGCACAGGAATGAGAGTGGCACATAAAAATTCACAGGAAAACAAAATAGGCATCCACAGAAACAATATCCAATGTCTCATTTTGTTTAAAAGCCCCTTGTAGCCTTTAGTGTAAAAATATTTCTACATATAATACTATTCTTTCATTTCATCTACACATGAAGAATATACTGAACATCTGATTATTGGCAGAGGAGAAAAAATAATTGCTGGATGTTTTTCATTGTGCATGTGCTGATCTGAGAAGTACCATAGAGAGTTTTCATTTTTCCTCAAAAGTTTCTCAAGTACCCATCTGGTCAGAGTTTATATTGGTCCCTCTGAACCAAGAGCAAATCTGAATGCCATGTGGAGAGGAAAGGTCAGGGATAAGTCTGTGCGCTCCCTAGATTCTCGTTCATGCAGTGGAGGCTCCATAATTTTTGAGTCCTCTGGAAGTTTTGTAGCCCACTGAAGTGGGCTTTGTCTTGAATTTATTGGCACGTCCGTCTTCTTTCTCCCCAGCGAGTCTCTGCTTCTTGACATTAAAGATCAGTCACTTTATTCTCCAATGCAGCAGCGATCTGCTGCAGTCTGAGGGTCAGCTGTTTGCTCTGGGCGGCAGGGTCGTCTTCCAAAGACGAAATAATCTACAAAAGACATGACAAGATTCAAGAATGTGAATGATTGATTAGTGTTAGGGACAATCAAGACATTTAATTTGTAATAACACCTACCCCATCGAAGTACTTGCTGGCATACTGGTAAAGCTGGTGTAATGCAACTTGAGTGTTCAACTTATCTGTGTGAGACTGAAAAAGATAACAATTCAAACCAGTGTCTTCAACACACAGGAACACACATTAAAACAAGACTTTTACATGTTTGAAAAGACACGAGTGGCACTTGCACATGCACAACTCGCCGCCACTATGCTAGGGTTTTAGTGGTGGTTGCCAGGGCATTGCTATGCGGCTGTTAAGGTCGGAATTTCCAACTTCTTTTTCCCTGACTTTTCCAATTTCATAGGTTTAATCAAATGAGCAATAGTGATAGTGATAATGAAGCTTGTCTATACAACATTAAAAACGACACACAAAAACTTACACGTGAAACCTCTGCAAGGTGCGTGTTCATGTCCTGGTCACTGACTGGAACCATCTGACGGATGCCTTTGTAATAACTGAAGAGAGCAGAGGACAGAGAGAATGTCGCTTGTTACTTCTGCTGTGTTTACATTGTACAATCACACTGATCAACAGAAGAGATACCCACTCATCAACCATCTTCTTGTAAGTGGAGATTTCTTTCGCATATAGCAGCTTGTTGCTTGGGGACTCCTGTGAAGGAGAGGTCAAGAGAGAAAGCATGAGAAAGCAAGGTACGATAACACCAAAGGATTCATAAACTACATCTTCAAACCTTGATGGCTCACCCGGGTCAGTTTGTGGTCAGACTTGGTGCAGGCATCCATGAAGGTCTGGGCGATGACGGATAGAGAGGCGTCCACCACCTCCGTCACGTGAACGTCGAAGATGAAGTGCGGATTTTTCAAAATGTTCACCCAAAACCGCAGAGGAAGACTGCAAAAACACACAGCTACTTGCATTTCTGCTCTTACATTGGAAAATGCATTTTGACCAAATTACTTTGCATGGATGAAAATATCATATATTACATAGATGCATAGCTTGTAGAGCTGCAAGAACATTTGTTTAAATCGCTAAAACTCAATAATGAAAATAGTTAACAAATGTCACTATTGATCAAGTCGAAATTTGCATATATAATGTGTATTTGGCTGCTTTGTCGATCAATCAAACTAATATTTTAATAGTAATTATTAAATTAAGTAATATTTAATATTGTAAACATTTAAAGTAAAATATTTTTTACTTTAATATTCCATTTTAAATATCAAATATGTGATATATTTTAAATAATAAAGTAAAATTATGTTTACTATAAATTGTAGTATTAAATGTGAAAGTAATATATTACATACAAATATTAAACCGTAATCAATAGTTTTGCAAACTTCTGCCGTTTTGCCCAAAAACTTTGGGACATTCCACTGATTTTTTTTCCTGAGTCAGGAGATATGCAAATTCTCAATGCTGTGTCCAAAGTGTCATCTTATTTTACCAAAGTTTTTAAGAAACTTATAATTTATTGTTTTCAAACTGGGGGTCACCAGAGCATGTCAGGGAGGGAATGATGATGAATTCACCTAGTAAAATCTAAAGATAAAAAAACATATTTGAAAGACAACTGAAAATGAATAGCTTTACAGACAATAATCCAGCTTAAAAAACATAGCACTATTGCGTTATAACACTGTTAATATCGAGAGCGCGTCCATGTACCAGTGGCGCAATTTCCTGTATGTGCGCTGCTGCTCTATGAAACCTCCCTGATGTCACTCAGAAAGTGTGCGCACTCAAAAAGTGTCTTGATCATTCGCAAATCTATTATAAAGCCATATAGCTCTGCCTCTGTTCATTCATACAAGTATTCTGCCTCTATAAACGTGTTATATCGAGGGACAAACAGTACCGGAGAGCTCATGTTGCGGCATATACATAGAAAATCTAGAAATAAGTGGAGGAAATTCCCGAGGTGTCCATTATTACGAGTTCAACATGATATCGGGGTTGATGTGTCTTCATGTGTCTGTAACAAGTGCAGTTTAAAATAGAGACAGAAACTAGCACATGCGAGTTTATCCCAATTATAGGCTCAAAAACAGTTAAGTAATCCCACTGTCATAAGAACAAACATGGATTATTAATACCAAACCAACTGGTTTAAACTAAGGTTTGTAATAAGTCTACTCTCATTTCTCCATTAAGAGCTTTTTTTAATTCCTTGCTTTGATACTTGTATCAGTACCACCTCAATCAATTAAAGAGCATCAGTGCTCAGAAAAAGTAATCTTGAGTTTGGAATGAAATTTTAATAAAATAATGTCCTAGTGGCTCTTATGGGGATGGCATGCAGAAATCAATCCATACTGAGCCAATACCCAGAGCCCCTTGGTCTTGACTATCAACAAATCCCTAAAACACATCAAAACCTTGTTCGTGACTCACACAGCAGTCACGGATGTTCTGCAAAACAATAATGAGAAGGGCAATTTAATAGGCTGCTGACGACAGCAGATGGGAGAGGGGACAGAACATAAAAGTGTGCACTTCAAGCATGCTGATGTAGACCTCACCTGTCAATCTCTTTGCTAACTGAATAAGAAACATTGTGAATATTTCAGCAGGGCTGAACAGAGCCTAAATTATTAAAGATGTAAAACAGGGTTCCCTGTTACCCCGTGAGTTTTCAAATCTCTGGAGCACTCTATCAGCATCTTTGTATCTACATATATGCATGTATGAATTGATCCATCTCTCTGTCCATCTATCTTTCTTGGCTTGTTATGTAGCATAACAAACAAAGTTTAAAGAGGGAAACAACGCCACTGAGCCGAGCATTTTATTCATTTCACACCTGTTGGTTTTCCATATGTGGATGGTCTCTTCATCGACGTTGTCATGCTTTAGCGCTTGTTCGTCCAGGAAGTCAAAGAAATATTTGACTGCAGGAGGAACCACATTTACAGAACACAACACATTGCGGAAGAAATCATCCACAAACTGCTGCAGCGTGCCCTGGAACACACACAAAAACATTAAATCTTTATCCAATTCACGTACTGGAGCCACAGTTTAAAATGAACCAGGGCTTGGGGTGCGAAAGTGACAAAAGTACCCCAGATGTTTAAAATATGTGGTTAAAACACCCCTTAAATGAATTGCAGGTAGCTGCATGCTACATGTACTGCTAGAGTATGTTAAATCAACAGCCCTAATTATTAATAATTACTAGAGTAGACAGTAATACATATTTTCTATTTAATGTACCTTCATCGAGAGCAGTCTGGTCAGGTAGATCTCAGTGATGGCTTTCGTAGTGGCCTTGTCTTTCATACTACCCCTCTTTGATTTCACTTCATCAAGTTCATCTGCAGGTCTAACCAGGTGAAATACTTTATCATCCTCCAGCAAAGCATTTCCTGTGAAACACAAAACAAGCACGTTTGAAGGTCTGCTTATTCTTCCTTTTTAATTTTTTTTAGAAACATTGAATTTATTCATTCTGTGCCTTCATATCATTAAGGACTATCAATTTGTTTAGACTATAAAAGGAATAGTTCACCCAAAAATTTAAATTCTCTCATCATATATTCACTCTCATGCCATCCCAGATGTGTAAGACTTTATTTTTTTCTACTGAACACAAATGAAGATTTTTAGAAGAATATCTCAGCTCTGTAGGTCCATACAAGGCAAGTGAATGATGATCAGACATTTGTAGCTCCAAAAATAACATACAAGAAACAAAAAAGTAATCCATATCGTATAGTTCAGTGTTTAAATCCATATCTTCTGAAGCAATATAATAGGTGTGGGTGAGAAACAGAACAATATTTAAGTAAATTTATACTCTAAATCTCCACTTTAACTTTCACTTTCAAAACTAAACAGGCACCACATGTGACTTTCAGATGTAAAAGTGAAAGTGGAGAACAGACTTGTTCAGTTTCTCACCCACACCAATTATATCACTTCTGACGATATGGATTTAACCACTGGATTCATATGGATTACTTTGCTGTTTCTTTTATGTGATATTTGGAGATATAAAGGTTGGGTCACCATTCACTTACATTGTATGGACTTACAGAGCTGAGATTTTCTTCTAAAAATCTTAATTGTGTTCAGTAGCAGAGAGAAAGTCATAAGAATATGGGATATCATGAGGGTGAATAAATAATGAAAGAATTATAATTTTTGGGTGAACTATCCCTTTATGGGACATTAATAACAAGCCATGCACTGGTCTCAACAGAAACAAAATTGGATAATTTGTTAACAGTTTTAACAATATGGTATGAATGAAAGTCACTAACTCTCTTCATGGTTGTCCTGGTGCTGGTCAAAAGACTTCTGAGTGTGCAGAACTCTGGACAAAACCAGTGTGGCACTGTCTCTCACCTGATACACACATTCAAAATACACATTATAACACAATCAGACATTGAGGTTTGATTTCCAAGAGATGAGTGACCAAAAAGTGCACAGTGTTCCATGATTATGGCCACTTAAAGACCCAAACACCACCACTTCTTTTTTTTTTTTTTTTTTTTTTTGAGTGTTGTGGCACTGTGATTGTTAGTTACACATGTGTTTTAGTAAGCTGCCTGAGGAACAAGGTGCTGGTAGCAATTACCCTTATTAAATATGCTTATTGTGTTGCATCGATTCAAATAATTGGGCTAACAAATAATTGAACACACACAAATCCTATACTCATTTTGTTAAAAGACATAGAATTAAAGTACCTTTTCTTAAGGTAAGTAGTTGTGTCAGAAAGGAAACCGTGTGGATGTGTTTAAGTGTAAGTGTGCCTACTGAGCAGAATTTAAAGGAATAGTACCCAAAAATGGAAATTCTGTCATTATTTTCTCAACCTCATTTTGTTTACACAAATGTTGTTATTTGTTTTTTGATGAATGTAAAAGAAGAATTTTGAAGAATTTGAGCAGTTCTTTTCCATACAACGACATGTCCATGTCTTTCAAGCTTATGGTGTCAAAAAAACACCATAAAACTAGCTCTTACTATTCAAGTGCAATATTCACAGTTGCTATTCGATACATTTGTGTGAGAAACAAACAAAACCTCATCTCAAGTATGGCACCTATGGTGCAGATTTGACATCATTACTATTGTAGCTCTGTGAAGATTCTTTAATATTCTCCATTTGTGTTCAGTTGAAAAAACCACAACAGCATACAGGTTTGAAACAACATGAAGGTGAGTAAATAATGACATCATTTTCATTTCTGGGTTGAAATGTTGTGTTAAGCGAACACTCACATTGTAATGGGCCAGCGTGTTGAGACGTTTCCATCTCCCTTCCTTCTGTGATGTCAAATCCAAATCAGACAGTATCTGCCCAGTAGATCCGGGGCGCCACTCTGTGAAAGAAAGAGGAAGTACACCTTAAACCATCCATCCAAAAACTTTAGACAGATTTCACTTGACAACCTGAGATGAAGTAACTCACTGGCTCTTTTTTTCCCCCAACAGTCCTTACTTTAAGCAGACTCATCTGTCTCATGGATGATGTGAGACATTGGCTTTAACAATTCAGCACATTTAGAAGAACATCTCATTAAGAACTGCAGGAGTACAGACCAACATGTGCCAACTCCAACCATTAATCAAACCACTATCTGTTCAGACCCGGGATGAGGCCGACCGCAGCGTGTTTTTTATGAAAAGAGCTATTTATGCATGTTACTTTCACAAAGTTGGAGACTTTATCTGTTTATGTCAAGAACGCAGCTGTGCATGTGGTCTTCAACCAACCAAGGAGGGCCTCAGTGAGTAAGCGTCACACAAAGAGGTCTATAACACCTAGAGAAAGCTATAAATCAGCATTCCCATTCATTGGGATGGCAGTTGCTCAGTTCTCTTACTCTCTTTTTTCCTCTAGCTTCTGTACTACTGAAGTTTACACTTGAAATCCAGTATTGTAGTACTGCTTGTATTGTTTTGATCCTGTATGATAAATTACATGCTTTTTCACATTTGTAAGATGCTTGGATAAAAATGTCTACTAAATGAGCACATGTAAATGTTAAAAACTTCACATATGGTAATGAATTTTAAGTGTAGCAGGTTGTGTAGATGGTGTCTAACCGAGAGCGACGCAGTCCACCGTTGGTCTCTGAGAGTATGGCAGATTTCTGTACACCTGTTCAATGATCTTCTCCTTCACCTGTGAGATGGTGTCACAGTTCAGTACTTTGACAGGTGTCACGTCGGGACCCTCGCCATGAACCAGCACCTGTAGGGTCTAGAAAGATCAAACTGTCTTCAATCAATTGATTCCAATTGGACGAAAGTTGCATCATCAATTAAACAATTATAATTACAGATTTAACATGCTAAACAGAGACCATAGGCATGATCCTAGGGTGGTGCTATGTGGTTGCTAAGGAGTTTGGAATGGTTGCAAGGTGGTCACTTACTGCTCAAAGAATAATAAGAACCCACCCCATGTCTCTATAATATTAGAGTTCCAAGATATGGCTCAGGGCTCTACTTCAATATAAGTCTGTGATTTTTTTCACCAATTTTATCATCCACAAGATGAAAATGGTAAACTTTAGAAATGTAACAGAACATTTCGGCTTTCTGCTCACATGAATTGATTATTCATGAACACCAAAGTTTGATACTTAAGGTAAATAAACTATGTACAGACCATATCAAGGACTATTCGTTGGATTAAGAAAGTGATGTCTTTGTCCCATGAACATTTCCTGCTAGTTTTCAAACTCAGTGGTAGGCGCTTCATTCATTGTCACTTTAAAACTATATTACTTACATTAACATGATTTTCATAAAGCAACCACAAATGGACTAATGAATCGTAGCTGTGAAGTGAGATGGCTGGATATGTGCAGTACTAAAAGTGTAGCACACATCTTATCTCTGGTAGGTGAACACAATTTTTGCCTAAAAAAAGTGACTAAAGATTGCTTCCATTATAATGAATGAAGCTGTGCAAGTCATTTACTTTTACCTTTAGTCATTTAGCAGACACTTTTATCCAAAACGGGTAACAAATTAGGAACACATAACAATAAATCCTTAACTTGCCTGCCAAGGTCACGCAGACAGCTTCATTCATTATAATAGGTGCGATCCAATATTCCCAACCTTTCCGCTGAGGAAACTTGTGAGCATCTAAGCCATGATACACTTTCATCTTCTCTCTCTCCCATAGACGCTCAGTATCAACAACACATCTGGATAAGTCACTTCAGGTAAATGTTTGATGTTTTTTGAGACTCAGAGCCTTATTTAAAGGATCCAGTAATGATAATGGAAGTGAACTTGTGTCAGAAGCATTCTAATTCCTTTGTTATTGTTACATCCTTGAAATGGCATTATTTAGAAGTTTATAATTCAGAAGCAAATCAAGGTTGAAGAAATACATTGGTACTCTGCACATTTTTTTTGGTTTTGTTTGTTTTTTGTTTGAAATTCAATGAATCTAGTAGATAATGGCTGTTCAGTCCCAGAAGAGCAGTGTTATGCTTGATAATGAGATTACAGACTCACTGCTGGTCAATGAAATGGAGTTAGGATGACACTGATGGACACACTAACAGCATCTTCACCCTTAAGGCCAAAATATACTTCAATTTTGACGTGAATGCTCAGCGTACAGCTGAACACAGGCCTGTCAAAGTATACATCATATGAAGGAGCGTATACACAGGTGGTTGGTGCATGCGCACTACAACTAAACAAGACACCGGACTATTTCCCTTCAGGAGTTTAGACCTATAAAGATGTCTATATATTCCTTTAGACTCAAATTATACAATTGCAGGTATCTCCAGACCTCCTCACACATGAGTTCTTGACGTGCATATCGATTGTTGATGTTTTTACTTTCATCTCCTGTTGTTTCCCGATGATTACATCTTCTTCTAGCGCTTTTTTAAATATTTTTATTGACCTGTTGGAACTGAGGAATATCAAAGAGCATTTACAAATACTTAAACTGTTGATACGCAATCCACCGCACGCGGTGGTGACGTCACTCTGCTTACATTTAATATATAATTTACCGTCTATTAATGTTAACAAATTATACATATTTTCAAAGGCCTAATGGATCAACATTGATATCCGATCTCTGTTTCATGATAGCAATGCTCCAGAAACAGCAATTTAGTCATTTGTGCCAGGAGTACAAATGAAAACATGCAATATCAAAACGGAACTTCATACCTTTGTTATGAAAACGCGATCGCCAAATGAATCCAGTTCGCCACACTTGGGTCAATTGTCTATGTCAAGCGTTCATTGAAAAACATCCAATAGCACTTTTTGTCCATAAAAGTGATAAATCTGAGAAATATCGATATATTCTCCATTGTTTACATGAGATCTCGTCTGAAAGAATTTCCCTTTGTCATCGTTCTTCAACAAACAATGCAAACTGAGCAGCATTCATGTTGTAAAACTGTATATTATAAAAACTTATATATTAGAGCCTGTAAACAAAATGAGCAAATTCTTCAAAAACAAAATCTTCAAATTTGAAACATAACTTCTTTAGACTTGTGGCTTTGAGAATACATTAAAATACATGTTCAGCACAAAATATGTCCATTACTATAAACTTCAGCTTCTCTAACTTTATAAAATAACAACATATATTAATTCTGAAACTTGAGAAATAAAGCCCAAAGTGTCTTCTTTCAAAAGATACTACAACTGTGTCCATACTCCAAAGAGTCCAGTAAATACAACCATTTAAGTTCAGGTATGTCATTTTCATGGTTTGTGCTCAAAAAGGGGGTGTGTATCAACAGGTTAATTACCTCAGCAAACAACAAAACATCCAAATCCATCATGGTAACACCAAAGTCACTGAGGTTAAGACACTCACCAAGACTATGTACTCAACATCATCTCCAAGAAGTCCTGTGTCGTTCAGAGTGTATTTGGCTTTCTTCATCTTGGCATCAACTGGTCCTTTTTCCACCTGGTGTTTAATGGCCTTAAAGAGCTTATACAGCGGCTCACCAGCGGAGTCCTGAGAGAACACATTTTAGTCAGCCTCTTTTATTACAAAACCATATATGCCATTCTAATTATAGTACATTTTTTACCTTCAAAAACTGATAGAGACATATGGACATCCAGTTACACAACATCCTCTCCACGACTGTCTCAGACCTGAACATGACAAACGGATAAACAAGCCGATAAACATAGTATGTTTAGGATACATGTACAATAAAACTCTATACATTTAGCATAATGTCAAAGCACTCGATGTCAGGTCAGTACTGGAAATTCCCTAAAATAATGGCTTAATATATAAACCACAGATGCTTTATAATTAATGTCTTATTTCATATACAATCAGTTCTTTAAATCACAGATTCAACATGCCAAGCAGTAAGAACCTGGACCAGAAAGTAGACCAGAAATATCAAGATGTTGTTGTGGTAAGGTTGTGATTTAGTTGCGGTTCTGACCTGCGAAGCATGAGTTTGGGGTTCTTGCTGTGAACATACTCCTCCATCAGCTCCAGCAGGAGCGTTCTCATGATGTCTGTGTAATACTCCAATTTGCCATGTAGAGCCACCGTCAACAGGGATGCAAAGTACACCTTATTCCTGGCATTGAACTCCTGCTTGCTCTCCAGAGTACGAATGAACTATAGCACACAGATATCAGTGCATAAGTCACATAATAAATCAAATTCAGCTGTATGCAGGCACATCAGTAGAGCAGAACTACAGTATCTGTTTTATAATTTCATTTTAAAGTCTTATTCCTGCAGGGAATTTTTATTTTATTTATGCCCATCAAGTAAAACAAACAGACTGCGAGCTATACAATGAGCCTGTCAGTGCTGAAGATGGTGGTGCGGATGGTGCGGAGTGGTGGTGGTGTAGTGGTCTAAGCACATAACTGGTAATCTGGTGATCAGAAGGATGCTGGTTCGAGCCCCACAGCCACCACCATTGTGTCCTTGAGAAAGGCACTTAACTCCAGGTTGCTCCAGGGGGATTGTCCCTGTAATAAGTGCACTGTAAGTCGCTTTGGATAAAAGCGTCTGCCAAATGCATAAATGTAAATGTAAGCAAAATGTCTCTCTATTATCAGGGGCGTAGATTCCACAGGGGATGAGGGGGAGGTAACCCCCTTAATAATCAAAACAAGCAAGTACAACCCCACCAATATTTACTCCATGATCAATGAAAACATGGGTAAATGCTTCATGTTGCAACCACTGCACTGTTTAAGCCAAATCTTCACCCTTGCCTGATATAGTGAATTTTTAATTCGCACACTTTACGACCAAAGAATTTCAATGACTTTTCCATGACCTTTCTAGTCGTTTGTGATTACTTGATACAGAATTTATAAAAATAATTTTGTTTTAAATTTATGTGAATAATTTAGACCAATTAATTGACCCTTTGCTAAGCTACGCTCACTTTAGTTACGGTTGATCGCTCTGACAAGCTCTGCAGAACTCCCCATGGGAATGAATAGGAGATTGCCCTGAAGTACGCTATTTTTGGCAAAATGTTCACATAAACGGAATGGATAATATTTTTGGAATTAAAGAGTGACATTGTAATGTATATTTATCTGAAGTTTTTTGTAAGAGAAATTGTTAAATTGTAAAATTTTGATGCTGTGAATTTTTTATTTACTATCACTTTTACTATGATTTGAATCAATACATTAATTAATTAACATTCATTTAATAGCTTTAATACACCTTGGAGCAAATGTAGGTGTTGTTGCAGACATTATATGTTCATTTGGGAATGAGTGCTGACACATAACATGCTCTTCTCCAGATTTATTTAAAGATCTTTTTTTTAAAAGAAACAAACACACTGCAGGGATACTCTCTGGGTAACTCATGTCACTATTACAAATGAACCGGCAACAACATGTTTTACATTAATTATTTTCATAAAATCACTTTCAAAAGTACTCAAACACACATCACTTCCATAGGCTGTCATCATAAATAGCAAACACGTGTCAAGAGTAATGGCGACAGGGCAACGGTTGCTAAGACAGGATTGGTCAGAAGCGCTTTTAAAGTGGGCTTAGCGAAGGGTCAATTGAAAATAATAATAATAAAAAATAAATTAATCAATTATTAACTCAAAAGTCTGACATCTATATGGCTTGCAAGCAAATTTTACTGTACACAAAACCGATGTCTAGCCACTGAAATATTTTGAAGAAAAATGTCTTACATTGATGAGGAAGGTTTTGCTGTTCAGGAGGTTGGAGAACTGGTTGAGTGCATGGTCTATGATGCCTCTGCGTGATACTGGGATATCCAGCTTGCCGGTGATCATGACATCATTTGCTCCATCTTGGGAGGGCAGGAAGAAAACGCAATCCGTGTAGTTCTTGTAATCCAGGAATGGGATCCGAGCTTCGCTTAGATCACTAGTGTGATCTTCCATCTCAATCATTAGATCTGAGAAACACAACAAATTTAAAATGTCATGTAATTGTCTTCGTTTTTGAGTTGCCATAGTATGCAATAGACTGGAATGTCTTAAGGTCAATATTAGGCCAAAAATGGCAAAAAATGAAACGGATTTCTCTAGAAACTCAATCAATCATTGTTTTGAGGATGAAGACTATACAGTACAATGCTTGAAATTGCCAAAAAAACTGAAGATTTCATACAAAGGTGTACACTACGGTCTTCAAAGACAAAGGACGACTGGCTCTAACAAGGACAGAAAGAGATGTGGAAGGCCAGATGTACAACTAAACAAGAGGATGAGTACATCAAAGTCTCTAGTTTGAGAAATAGATGCTTCACATGTCCTCAGCTGACAGCTTCATTGAATTCTACCCGCTCAACACCAGTTTCATGTACAACAGTAAAGAGAAGACTCAGGGGTGCAGGACTTATGGGAAAAATTGCAAAGAAAAAGACACTTTTGAAGCAGAAAAACAAAAAGAAAAGGTTAGTGTGGGCAAAGAAACAGACATTGGACAACAGATAATTAGAAAAGAGTGTTATGGATCTTAACCCCATTGAGCTTTTGTGGGATCAGATAGACTGTAAGGTGCATGAGAAACACCTGACAAGACAGACACATCTATGGCAAGTGCTACAGGAAGTGTGGGGTGAAATGTCACCTGAGTATCTGGACAAACTGAATATTTGATTACACAAAGTGTTCATGTATACTTGGAAAGACAGATGTAGACCATAGCTTGACAATGCTAAAAACCCCTGTAGCTCAGAAACTTACCCTTCTTTTCAAAAAGTAATCTTTTAACTGAAACGTTTAGAATAAATCTCATCCTTCTCTGTTGTTTTAACAGCTGATCTTTAAACCAAATTTTGCAACAAGTTACCACACTTCATATCGGGGTCTAGATCTTTTGTTATTCTTTGATAAAGAGACCAGCAACAAACGCATATAAAATATGTAACCTTAAAAGGCTAAATGTATTTAACTATTTGCAATCAATGGGCCCACATTTACACTTTAGTGACCAAACAAATAATCACTCAGTTTTAAAGATTATTAACTACACTGCAAAGTTTAAACAACTGCGAATGTCTATGTGAGAAGAGACAAGTAAATCTGAAAGGATGGGAAATAAGACACTCACCTGTGAACTCCTTTTTACAGCGATCACGTACACTTTCCTCGAGATTGGCCAGCTGATTTTTTATCTTCTCGTACTCCCTTTCTGCTTGCTGACTTTTTCTCCTGCACACATACACAAATGCAAACACAAAAACATCATTTCATGAGAAGACCGAATACGATAGGAAGACGTGTGGGGAATGGGATCGGGAAATGTTGCAAGCCAGTCTTGAACTCACATTGCCTGTAATAACACCATGGTAATTATTTTAGAGGATATGCGCAAGTCACTAAACTACAGCTCTGACAATCATATAGGTTTTTGACAATCAGAAAAGTTTTCATTATTACAGTCTGGTGCAATCTGAGGGACAGAGTTCTGTTACCTGTAGCAATAGATTGACGCCACAATGAAGAGCACCATTGGAACAATGACAGCAGGAATGATGATGTAAAGAGGAACCTCATATTTCCTCTCAAAGTGCACAGAGCCAACATCCCACTCTCCTTTTCCGAATTGTATCTGAGAAACACACAAATCTTTAAATTCATGGAATAACAAATATTAACACTTGTGCAGAGCACATTGTGAATGTGTGTTTCTAACCAGCAGTTTCATAGCCTCTGAACTTGTGTCTCTGCGATGGCGTCTGGAGGGGGCCACTAGAAACAGCTTATCATCCTCCAGGATTGTCACTGCACAAGGCTCATCGCCCACAAACGCCTTGGCTTCTATGGCAGTCATGGCTTTGGAAAAACCTTGACCCTGCAACACAAAAAAGCAGTTAAGTTATTAAGTTAGCAATTGTAACACATTTTAACCTGAAAACAAACACTTTATGCTGGTAGTAATAATTTACATTAATGTTGATAATGCTGCCTTCCGTGATGGCTTTATCGGTCAAACGCTCAAACGTGGGGTCTGGATGATAGACGAACTCCATCAGGTTCTCCACCAAGTTGTCAAGCTGGATGATGGTTCTTAAGGACTGGTTCTCATATGACTTGTTCACAATCGGAGAGAGGAACTCCAGTACAGTCTCATTCTTGCTTGTAACCTCCTGTACAAACTGCAAGATTTGAAAGAAGTCAGTTTCTCTCATTATAAATCACAATTCATAAAAATGTTTGAGCACACTTCACAAGAAAGGGAAGAGATGACACTATGTCAGTGGTGTGATAAATGTTGTTTATTAACAGAGAGGGAAGGAAATGTTATGAGGGAAATGCAGACAGAAAAAAAAGAGAGATATGAAAAGAGCAACGCATCAGCCTGAAACGGAGCAATCGTTATAAAATGTCGAAATTTGTTTAAAGAAAATTCCAGAACAAAAAGATATTGAAAAGCAGTTTTTATGGCTTAAGATAAATTGGAATATTGCTCATATGTGTATCAACTACTTTGATGGTACTTTTGGACTTTGACAATAAAAATCGGCATCCGTTTTTTGGGGGGGCTTTTATGGAAATGGAGCAGCTTGTACATTCTGCCAAACATCTCTTTGATTTGGAGTGGGTTTGGAGTGATGTGAGGGTAGGTAGATGAATTTTCGTTTTTGGGTGAACTATCCCTTAAAGAAACTATAGGTAAATATTCGCTTTTAATATGATCTGTGACCAGCTTCTTCCGTTCAAATCCCATTGTTACATAGGAGGACTATACAAACCTCCACATTGCTGGACTTTTGATTGAGCTCGTCAGAAGAGGGCAGCACTCGCATGGTTGCTCTCTGCACTTGATCAAATCCTGATCCCACCACTAAGATCTTACGACCTCCACTGAAACACACACAAAATCACACATAGACATGTAACATTTATGTACACACTTATATACAGTATGTCATACATGATCTAGCTAATGACTGACATCTCGATTGAATTCATTGCAGAAGGACTGTTAGGACAGTTAAGGCCTGTTCACACCTAGAACGATAACTTAAACCATAAAGTTTAAAAATCGTTCTAACTGTAAGAGAACAGCGGCATCCACACCACAACTATAATGATAACAACACAGAGGAACGATATGGTATCACTTTCAGAACTATTTTTTTCCCCACTGATGAATGGCAAAGCATTGACAGCCAATCAAAATTAGTCCAACTTTAAAGGGCTCGAGGCACAATGTGCACTCATCTTCAGAATAACACAAGATCGCCACTTACAGTATATTACACACACAAACGAAATGGAAACTCCTGCTCATGAACCGGCAATGTTTTTTCTGCATTTTTCTTCAGTATTAACATAGATTAATAAATGACTCTGATATCCAGCGCTAATGTCGACAACACTGGCTTGTCTTTTTTTGAAGTTGTAAGCATCTGTTATTCTTTTGGTTTCTTTACAAAACACAGAGCAGTAGTAGGTCATCTACATCCAATTTCTTGACTGTGAACATACAGTAACTGCAGCATGCATTTAGAATTAACCGAAACGTATCATCTGTTGGGTGTGGAGGCTAATATTGTAATCTTTATATTTATCAGTATAGTTAACATTCTTGGTGCGAATGTGCCTTTAGTCAAAAAAGATAAAAAAACAAATCAGATTTATGTGCAGTGTGAACAAAACCTTTCTTAAATGTCTTGAAAATGGACTCACCAAACAAAGCTGGCACGTGGAGTGTAATCTACAACTTTTGGATTGGCTGAGTATTCAAATCCGCTGACTTCTTTGGAGGTGTCCTTGCCATATTTCACAACAACAGTCAACTTGTCAGAGGGAATCTTTTGTCCTTTATAAGGGCCTGTTTTACAGATAATCTCCCCCCCAAATGTCAACCTGTATATTTGAAACCATAAAAAACATGACCAAGTATGGACTAACATAAATCAAATCTGCTTCATTTTTACCAACATCTTCAACTAAGGCCTGTTACTCACACTTCACAAGGCTCTCCTCCTACTGTGACGCTGATGTCATCTTTACTAGCCGTTTCAAGGTCCTGCCCTGTGATAGTGATGTTGGTTCCCCCAGCTGCAGGGCCTTTAGAGGGGTACACATCCTTGGGAACAGGGTCCTTGAAAATGGAAAACGGTCCTCTGTCAAAATTTGCTCTCAGACTCATTTATAGCTCAGGTTCAACATGAGTCTGGTTTTCATTACATATCATTATCATATAGTCAGCTAAACTTAAACACACAGCAAAGAAATAAATATTAGTTTAAGGGATTATGGATCATGTTGAACATACAAGTTCTGTTGAAGACCATCTCTGCCATATATAAAAAATCTGAAAACCTCAAAAATAACCTGAACAAACAACAGAAGCAGTCTAGCCGCCCCGACCTATTGTGTTTTCAATGCTGGTACCAACATGGCATGCTGGTGTTTATGAAACGGCATTCTCAACCCATTTTCCTTTGATAACCTAACATATTTCCAAGTGAAACATACTGTGAAAATTGCACTCAGGAGCACTTTATGGCATCCCAGTGGTAATGCTCTATATTTGCTATTATTGTCATAACCTTTGTTCCATAACAATAACTTGCATTGAATTTCTAAATTAAAGGCAAAATATTAGAAAGGCTGCACTAACTGCATGAAACAATGTCTAAATAGCTTTTTGGCTATTGGTTAACATTATTTCCAGCACAGCTGATTACGTTTGAGAAGTGGAAGTTCTCAAAGTTATGTTATAATATACTTATAATGAAACATTACGAAGACATTTTTTTATTTGGAATAATATGCACTGATGAATTGCTCACAATAACATGCATTAAAGAAACTAAATTGGGTCAATTTTGATATAATGTTGACTTAAGTAGCTAATACCATGCTGGACCAGCACAAACAAGACTGGACCATAAAGAAAATTGAAAGAAAAATATGTTTTTTTTTTCAGCAGGATAGTCTGAATTTAATTTACGTGCTTTCCTTAAAGGGGTCATGACATGCCTTTTTTATTATTTCAATAATGTTCCTTGAGGTTCACTTATAATATTGTTAAGTTTTTTTTTTGCACACACACGCGCATAAAAAAATTTCATATATTTGTAAAACATGATCATTTTCCACCCATTCTGACCCTGTGACAGAAACGCTCTGTTTTGGTGCTGCATTTCCTTTAAGGTTTGACAGTAAACACTCACTGTTATGATTGTCTCTCTGCTATTGACTGACCTGCTCTCTTTGCCATCTCACTGCTCACTGTTACTGGGCAGGACTTCAGAAGTAATAACGTACAGTAATCGTTGATGTGTTGTTGTGGAGGTGGAACAGAACAAGTCATTTTGAACCCGAGCCATGCGTCACAGGAAGTTTTAAATTCTAGAATGTACAGTATGCTTTTATACATAAGTACAATGGACTCTTATATGTGAAAAGATCAAGGAAAATGTAATTCCTCATGTCATGACCCCTTTAAAAATACATTCAAAAGTCTATTAAATGAAAATAATCTCTTCTTTTGTGGGACTGAGGAAACTAAGGGTGTGTTCACAATTGGCAGGTTTGGTTTAATTAAAACAAACTCTGGTGCGATTGCTCTGTTAGTGCGGTACATTTGAACAAGTGTGAACGCTGCCATTCGAACCTTGGTGCGCACCAAACAAGCAGACCGAGACTGCATGAATAGTGGGTATCGGTCTGCTTCAATTGATATATGAACGCAACATGGACCAAAGATGTCTAAACGGACCAAAAACAGAAAAAACATTTGCCTAATACTGACCTCAAGCATACCTTGTTCTTCTCGTCATAGGATCTATGTTTCACATTACAGTTCGGTACAGGCGTTGGAACTGCCGTCCTTGCAGCATATCTTCGTTTGTGTGTACAACGGAAGAATTCTTGGCGCTGTTTTGACTCCTTTACACATTTTATTAGCTCACTGTTTGTTCTCAGCTGGTAAAAATACCACCATATATACCTATATAAATCTAATGAGGTCATATTGCCCCACAGCCAGCATTGTTTTGGATGATCGGCAAGTTCTGTCGCAAAATATACCTCATAAAAGCTGTCCAATCAGGTTGTGACTTTTTCCTGATGCCTTTTGTTTTGTATCTTTAGGTTCAGTGTTAAAAATACCAGTGTGAACGCCAAGCGAACAAGGACTAAATGTATCATTTTCTATTTGGTCCGGAACAAGAGGACCAAAATAACTGAACTACAAGTGTGAACACACCCTAAGTGTCTGCAAAAGCATCCTTAAAGAGAAAGAATTTACCCTGTACTTGAAATTCACATAAGACTTTCCTGTTCTCCCTCCTTCCACCTCCACTTCCACTGGTCCTTCTAGGGTGAGCAGATTGGACAAGTCATCGGGGGGTCCTAAGGGGTGGGGCCCAATCTTGCACACAACACTGATACACACAGAGAGATGATAATAAAAGGTTAAACAGCTCTATCAAGATCCATGTGGTGCAGATATACCCTAATCCATTTACCCAATGTTAGCAATAAATATATATGCTGTGATGATGCATTCATGTAGTAGGCTATTCTTAAAGCACCTGGTAGAGACAGAGTATCTCTCGGGTTGATGAACACATTGCACTCCTGCCACAGTGATACTCTTAATGTCCTCTTGTTTGATGCCCAAGTTGGAGCCCTTGATGGTGACAGAGATTTGCCCATTTATTGGCCCATACCGTGGAACAATCTGGAATAAAAGCAGAAAAGGAGGGTTAATTGAGATGTTTCGTGACAGGTAATCTGGTTTCCAATGGACTCCACTAGACATCTGAACGCTCTAAGGGTCCATTCACACAGGATGCATAGAGAATTTTCTTTGTAGGCAAGAAACAAACATAAAAGCTTTGCAACTCAAAGGATCCAAGTTTTAACCCTGCTATGCACAATTTATAAGATAGAGAATTATTGAGAACCCCATGACCACTGTGCCCTTGAGAAAGCCAGCTGCTTCAGATTAAATCATTTGCCAGATAACAAATAACCAAACACAATCAGGCCTAGCCAGTGTGATCATCAAAGATGCATTAACAAAAGACTTAAGTGAGAGTAAAGTTTGTGAATACCATCACAGAGCATATAGCCATCTATATCTATTTGAGGCATGAAGAATAAAGGAGAGGATAAAATGAAACTGTGTTTTTACTAGAAGATGAGAGTGAGGATGAAGGGAGTGAATCAAGAACCACATTTGAACCGGGGGTGAAGAATTATGAATGGTAAGATTAGTCAACGCTGATGTCATACTGTTGAAATATTCTTGGATGCATTTTGTCTTAAGCTTTATGTTTTTCTTTTACATTTTTAATGATGCAAGTTTTCACAATGCTGCATTGTATGAATTGAACACATTCCTGTCAGGGTTCAGCCACTTCTGTTGATTGTTTTTATTGTCTTTGTGGCTGAACTCTGACAATCATGTTTAGTGTCTTGTCTAGTCTGTGTGAGAATGCATGGATTGCCCTTTTGGTATTGGCATGTGTTCTCTTGACTTGTTGTTATTGTATGAGTTCATTGCTCTTATGTCATTCTTGCAGCATGCACTCCTGTCAATTGTTTGTATCTGTCTCCATCAACCTTGGGTGCGCTTCGCATTGCACTTGCTTTGTGCAGCACGTCCGGGTCGTGATCCGTTGTCACGTTGTGTTGGACAGACGAGACGGGCCATTTGTGCTAGGGTTCGGCCACAAATAAACAGGCACCAAGACAGAAACGGCCAAACCCTCACACTAATGTCCTGTCTCGTCTGTCTTTTGGCATGGGCGCATATTGCCAAGTAGTCTCTGGTGATATGCACTGATGTCATTCATGTGTTTGTGTCTGTGAGAATGCTTGGCTTTGTTTTGCGTCATACCCTGCCTCCTTTTCTTGTCTGATCATTATTAGATAATTGGTTTAATTTGCCCCTTGTTAACCTGTTTGATTTATTTCCCAATATTAGCTCCTCGTGTATGCTGTAATGTGCTGGACTGTTTTGTTGTCTCCTGTCATTGTGTGCTCGTGTTAGTGGTCTGCCTACCCTGTTAATTTAGTACCTCTTGTATTTATTCTAGTTTGGTTTTGTTTGTTTTCTTTTCTCCATCCAGAGTTTTGTTATGTATGTTTCCTGTTCATTAAAATAAAGCTCACTGTTTGCCTTTCTGTGCTTGGGTCCTTCTCTCAACATCTCGAATCGTGACAATTCCAAGTGCTAATAAAGTTGAATTCAAACAGAAGCAAGGAGAAAAAGAAATAATAAATTGTTTGTGTCATGTTCCTCACATCATTGATCTTGGGTGGAGGACACTGTTCAAGTTCCTGTCTACACAGCCGTCTGTAGATGCAGGATTTTGTGGTATTGCACCACACACAGTCATACTTCTGTTCAGTGTTCTTACACAGACTGCAGTCCTCACGCCTTACAGAACAGTTGTAGAGGACCACTGGGCAGAAAAAAGAGGAAACAAATTTTACAGTACTGCAATTGAATACTAACATTTTATATTAGATTTATTTGATTCATCAATCAACAATGTTCACAGAATTCCCTGGACAGCACCTTATTATATATGTAATTTTATCAATAGTTATTGATATATTATAATATTTTAAAATATTTATAATATAATTATTTTATTTAAATATTAATTATATATATTTTGATAATATTGTTTTATAATTAATTAATATTTATATTAAAATCATAAAATATATTTTTTTGTCAAATGTTTTTTTTTTTTTTATAATTTTTATTAGTTGTTGTGTATATTAATGTGTTTCAGTTTTGATGGTGTCACACTCATTAGCTCGGTTTCCATCCACATATTTTTATGCACGTTTTGGTATTACACTGTAACAGTATAAGGACGGGCAAGGAACTGGCTGAACAGTAAACAAAGTTTAAGGTCAAAACTCAACTTAAAACAACAAAGAAAATAAGGAAAAACAGACACACGTGTCTCTCTCTCTCTCTCTCTCTCTCTCTCTCTCTCTCTCTCTAACTGGCGTCTCCGGCTCCCCTTTATCTCGCTCTTCCGCTCCTCACATGACGAAACTCGATGAAAACATCAAAATGCTAATAAAATTTCCAAGATGCCAAAACATTTACACTCGCTTGGTAAATGGACACATTTTTTATTCGATAAGAAGAAATGTGCATAAACTAAGATGGAAACACATTTACAGAATAAACTCCTATTTAAATTATTAGAAGTAACTCTTTATAACTCTTTAACTATTAGAAGATATTCAGAACTGGACTAACCAGTAGACCAATCAATCAATCAATCAATCAATCAATCATCACATCTTAAATGTTGCTGTGCTCATGAAATAACGGTGGCCTTAAAAATTCAAAGCCTGCAAAGAGTTTGCAGAGCAAATAAGTAGAATACAAACTTGAACTGTGCCGAAGAGCAGGTTTATTGACTCTTTTGAAATACAGTACTGTATATATTATATATCTGCAAAGTAAAGTCATAAGGAAGGAGAAACACAAACATAGTGCTCAAAGAACTGTGTGACGTATAGTCCCTCCCAGACATGAGACAAGTTCTTTAGAGTGATTTGTCTGTGTGCTTTATATTGTGAGTATTTCTATGAATTAAAGAGGGGCACAGGGGCTACAATTTACCCAGAGCTGATGATTTTGTTATTTTGAACAAATGGGATGGAAACGCTGCTTTATTCGCACATTGTTTTTGTGATATTCCGATTTTTGGCATAAATAACAATCACAACTTGGGTGGAAAAACTGCTATTGTTTTGTACAAAATAAATACAAATCTGACATTGTAAACCTTGTAATATGCTCATTGTAAAACAGTGTTGATAAAATTGTCTGCTAAATCGATAAAACTAAATATAATGTAAATATAAGATAAGTAGGTAGTCCAATAATCACATGTTAGATTTAACATTTAACCCCTTGAATAGTTTCAATGCAGTTAATACTTTTCGTTCATAACCACTTGTTTTTGAACATGTATCACAGCAATAGCATGTTTATTTTTTTTATTTGTGCTACTGTATGTTTGTACAATGGTATTCTATGAAGTAAACTGGAGTGCTACGTAAATGCCATGCTACTTCTATATGGTAATCAATCATATTCCATATATCAAAGTACCATGCTGATCTGATCCCATTTTTGTGCTTTTTGCAACTTGACTGTAGTTTAACTATAATAACATTAACAATGATAATTATGAGTAACTAGGCAAGTCACAGTTTCAAAGTAGCTTCAGCAACACTGACTTTATGCACTGTTTAATAACATGTACCTCTAAGGGTGCTGTCAATCTTCCTCTCCATGTTTTTACCCATTATGTAGAATGTCACATTCACCTCTGGCTCTTTGTCATAAGCAAACTGGCATAAAAACAGTAGAATGTGTCATTAACATGCACAGAGGCAGAAACACACATCAGAGCATCTGGAACAACTGTTAGCCGCAGCTCTAATACCCCCCTGCCAACAGGATGTCTTTCTGAATCTCATCACGGTGTGTTTTCTACACCCACACAGGACTTGAACACTAAGCCCAACATAAATGTGCAGCTCAATATGAATGCCATGTTGGCTAGAGCTCAAAATCTCTACAAAACAGATCAATGTGTGAAGGGAGGAAGAAGGGAGGGATTAAAGTGGAAAAAGAGTGATAGAGGGAGGCATGAAGTAAGAGGAGCATACTAACCTCATATCCTTCAAAACTGTACTTTAACCCTTCAGCCTTCACAATCACCTCTCCCACCTGTTTCATGTGCTCAGTGCCAATCTGAAAGGTTTTGCCCTGAGAGACAAGGAGAAAGAGTAATGGCATTTACAAGAATTCTATAAAAACTGTAAAAATTACTTCACTGAGATGTTTATTAAAAAGATTGGGATTCCAGGATTTTTTTAAATCATTTTGATTTAGACAAATTTGTGGATGAATGATTCAAAGCAATTTGCAAAGTGTATTTTATTCTACACAAGAGCAATGTGTAGCCCAAGAAATATTTGAGCTTCTATAGAAAAAGGATATTCATAATAGAAATGTCAATGACATTTTAATTGCCTGATATTTCCAGGTTATCCATGATTTTGGGAACCCTGTTTCTACAGTATATCTTTGAGATATTTGCTCCAGATTATTCAGTCCAGGAAATCCCTGCATAATTTAAAACTTTAATATTTTTTACTCTACTACACTTAATAGGATGTAACATCAACACAAGAGGAGTGCAAGCAATCAGCAATGCATTTACTTTACCGAATATTCCTTCAGGTTTTTGCCCTGAAAGGTGATGGGTGTTTTGATGCCAACAGGAATGAGTTGAGGTTCTGGCATCTCAAACTGTGGACACTTGCCATCCTGCACGAATCAGAGTAAACTTAATGAAACCTTTCCAGCACAACACTAAAATATGATTTGTAGTCCAAAAACTATTTTTTATGCACAAACAGGCATATTAATGTATAAATGTGTTCATTCATACCAAAGAACTCACCTCCCGATGTTTGATGATATGATCGCCCTCTACAGTGCTATCTGTATCACTGCATGTGTGCTTCTGAATGTTCCACTGGCATCGCCACTTACTGGTTACACACATATTGCATCTGCAGAACACACAACCGACAAATTAAAAATTCATTTATTTTAAAGGCTTAATTGAAGAACCAGTATTGCCATTTTCTGTACAATAGGATTTATATTCTTGGAGTGGATATCATGTTTAAAACAGCATGACCTGATGGTTATGGTAGTGTGCCTTATACTCACGGCCTATTCTGTGCTGTCTTCACCACCGCAGCACAGTTGTAAAAATCGTATGTACTGGAAGCAACTTCAATGTTGTCATTAACCATGATCCTCACTGGTACAGCCACAAAATCTACAAAAACACACATTACAGGAATACAATCAATTAATAATAGATGCACCAAAACTCTCTGAATTATTAGTGGTGTTGTTTGATAAGGCAAGAATTTGTATTACTATTACTCAAACTTATGGTTAAAGGGACAATTCACCCAAATATGAAAATTCTCCCATCATTCCTTCACCATCATTCCATCCCAGTTCTTCTGCAGAAAACACATTTTTAAAAGATTATCTTAGCTCTGCAGGTCCTCATAATGCAAGTAAATGGAAGCCAGAACTCAGAAGGTCTAA
Organism: Xyrauchen texanus; assembly: GCF_025860055.1. Classification (NCBI taxonomy): domain Eukaryota; kingdom Metazoa; phylum Chordata; class Actinopteri; order Cypriniformes; family Catostomidae; genus Xyrauchen; species Xyrauchen texanus. The sequence goes on from NC_068322.1 coordinate 11,734,883, forward strand.
AAAGACATAAAGGCAGCATAAAAATGATCCATAAGACCCCAGGTGTTAAAACCATATCTTTTAAAGCAATATGATAGGTGTGGGTGAGAAACAGATCACTCATTCTGGTGTGGAAGTGACTTTCACATTCAACCACCTACTGGATGGAGCTGGTCAGAGGTGGAGATATATAGTAAATAAGGACTTAAACATTGATCTGTTTCTCACCCTCACCTATTATATTGCTTCTGGATACATGGATTTAACCACTGGAGTCATATGGATAACTTTTTTGCTGCCTTTATTTCCTTTTTTAACAATGTGATTTCTGATCACCATTCACTTGCATTGTCAGGACCAACAGAGCTGAAATATTCTTCTAAAAATCTAGAAATAATAAAATTTCTGCAGAAGAAAGTAAGTGATACTTTTTGGATGGCACGAGGGTGAGTAAATGATGAGAGAATTTTCATTTTTTGGTGAACTATCCCTTTAAGGATATGAACAAACACCTAAACCCGTAAGTGTTCAACATTGGAGTGCAACTTGTCCCGAATTGTTTGTGCAACAGGCATGAATGATACTTCAAATCATGGAGCTTGTTGAGAGGTGCACAATTGCTTATGGAAGTGATCAGACTTTTGTTTGGCAGTTGATAAAATGTATAGACTTCAAGGAGGGACCCAAGTCTTATCTAGAATATGTTAGGGGTGGGCTTTTGGGCCAGTTAGTAACAACCTAACAACCCCCAAAACACTTAGCAACCATTAAAACATCCCAACACAATGGCGGTGACTCTTGCATGGGGAAGCATCACTAGCATTTTCTTTAGAAAATTTTACAAAACATATTTAAATGAACTCTTGAATCAATAGGTAACATTTTAGGATCTTCTGATACTTTACAGTATAGCCATTTCAGTTTTAAAAGTGCCATTGTTCAGCTGATCAAGCTCCAAATTAAAAATGACAAAATTAGCAAATTACAAACATGTGAAGCCTTTTTTTTTTTTTTTTTAAGGCATTCTGTGTGACAAAGCACCATCTGTTAATTCTGAAAGTACAGAAGCAGTGAGATAAAGATAAACAGAGCTGCTCCCACCTTGCGTCTCAGGTGTGGCCGGTATGTGTGGTGATGACGGGAGATCACAGATGACTCGTGAATGATACATAGTAGCGAGGCTACTGTATTTACCAAACAAACACTTAAGACTATCACGACTGTTGATACTGGGAAGCGAGGGGATGTCAATTTCTACCTGAATGTTGAAACCAGAAAATAAGGATTTAGGAGAAAAATATAAAAAAAAGATCAAATATTAAATAAAACACATAAAAGATCAAATTTGCACTGTATGTGACACTAGGCAACTGTAAAAATGATATAGGGTATGCTGCCTTTATTCAATACAAATGATCCAGGAAGGTACTAAGAGAATAAAAGGAGTTTCTTCTGAGACATACAGTATTAGCAATATATTAAAAGTGATCTGTCCCTTCATGTGGGATGATATTATAATTTCAGAATCCTTGTTTATTAACTTTACATATCATTTATAATGAATTATCAATCCTCAGTTAATCCTGAAGTTTAGAATTTTAAATAACTGCTGACTGTATTACAGTGTGTGTGTGTGTGTGTATGTTTGTGTGTTCTATTACCTTTGGACTATCTGTCTTCTTGCAGCTGATGTTTGGGGGCTTAAAAGACTGAATGGTGACACACGTTTTCTTTGGACTCCACAGCCAGGCATTTTCCTCTTCTCCTCTGCTACAGTCCTTCTTCCTGGTACAGCTGCAGGGAAAACAGCAGAGGAACATGGGTAATGAGGTATTGCTCTCTTTAGTTTGCATTATCTAGACTGCACACTGATATCAAGCTAAGACTTAGTTTTAGCTTCATCTATAGGTTATGTACTACAAAACATTCACAAAATTCACAACTACTTCACAGGGTCATAAAAGGTTTATTTTTGAATTAGTTTAGGATTGAACTATTTATGTAACAGTCCACTATCTCAGACCTAGATTATACTATATGTTGGTGTATAAATACTTTCAAATGGGAAGTTCAAATAAGTTTCTTATTCAAAAATGTACTTAAATGTTTTTTTAGTTTTTTTGCTTGGTGGTGCTATTTGATATGAAATATCCTTATCATGGCACTGTTTAAAATAAATGCCTAAATGATGTTGAAATTTTGGTATTGAAATGAATTCAACAGACTCACCGCCCCTCCAACACACACCAACCACAGAATGGATCCTGCTGGGATACACACAAATTACAGTCTTTCTTCTCTTCACAGGTCTGCACTGGCACTTTGGTGATCTACACAACAGAGAAGAAAAATAATAATCACAACAAAACAACCTACCAAACATTTTCTAATTTCTTCTATTTAGGATAATAGCATTCCTAATAGCGGATGCCTCTTTCACCGAAGGTCCACTCAGAGTCCTATAGATTTGTCACAAACCAACAGCTTAAAAATGTTAAGAATCAATGGACATTAAAACAGCAAATGTGCTGGGTGACCAACCAAGACTCTCATTGTGAAGTCTACAGGAGAAAAGAAAACTCTATGAAGAGCATAGATTATACAGTCAGGTTTTAACCAGTGGCTGTTCTTTGTTGACTCAATACTTGTAGTGTTGTAAATGTGTTCATAAACTGTTTGCAGACCTTTCTGCCAATGGTGATGTAAAGGTGGTCCAAACTGGAATCAAAAAAGAGGGCTTTGTTCACCCCACCATCTTTGCGTTCTCCTGGAATCCTGTGATAAATTACTGAATGACTAGAATCAAGATGCACCTGTGAAGTGTAAGATTAGAAGTTATAAGTAGCGGGATACATAACAGTCATTTCACATTCATTTGGCAAATGTTTTTATCCAAAGCGACTTCCAAATGGACATTTATACAATAGCGTGTGTCTGGCAAGAAAAACTTGGGTTTAAGAGCCTGGCTCAAGACCACAATGGCGGTAACTCATGAATCGTCCATTCTGTGTCCTAACCCAACAACCTTTTGGTTACCAGCCCATATTGTTATCCACTAAGCGACACCACAGCAAGATTAAAATCCTCAAGGGTTTTTTTACACCAAGTTAAAGGTTGTTTAACACAAAAAGCAAGAGAGTAATATAAATAAGACCCAAGAAGAGTATTGGAATGTGAAAAGGTTCTTACCTTTAACACTTCTCCCCCACTGGTTCCCAAGAAGGCCACAGTGTGCTCGTTCTCCACTGCCACAGCAACTGCTGCCAGCATGTCCTTTCGGGTAAAGATGGGTTTAACGGCAAGAGCATATTCGGGTTTACTGGCTAGTGGTGTGGGCAGGAACTCTGCTCCACATTTATAATCCTTCACCATGTTCTTCTGTTGGTCATAAAGACAAATAAAAAACAACCATTTATTTATTCAGAACGGCCTAGTAAGACCACACAACAGAGAAGCAGAGGCAAAAAACAAAAACCCAACTCACATCTCTTTTGGTCTTACAGATGGCCTCTGGCTTGGAGATGTAGGGCGAATAAACAGTTTTTGGTTTGTCATCCTCCAAAACTTCTCCGGTGTAGCAGGACTCAATCACCTCCTCAAGTCTTGCATTGATGCTGCTGAGCGGGTACATGCACAAAGCTGATCGGCTACTGTCCTCATCTGCACTGAACACTGCAAAAAGAACTTTATTTTTTGGATTTGAAGGAGTGATATTCTGAGCCAGAACTTCTCCAGGGGTGGCCAGATATGCTGCCTGGACTTTGTTATATGTGTTTTCTTGAAGTTCAGTTTTGACTGTGCAGTTGAGCTGTAGCTCGGTATAGGAATAATAATGATGGTCGTTCTCACATAGGCGTGCTATGAAAGTGATCTTTCTACTTTCAATGGTGCCCGAACTGCGTGAGAACAGGAAGTATATATAGCCGTTATCCTTAAAGGCATGGCGAAAGTCATGGACGTAGCGTTGAACAAAGGGGCTGGCCTGCACTGTGGATGCTTCAACAATGTTCTCAAAGACATCCATTTCATCATGCTCCTGCAGCAACCGAGTACTGACAAGTTTTGAACTGTCCGAGCTACCGTAACCCTTCCCCACTAGAAACACGCTGAGTTTTGCATTGGAATTAATGTCTATGTAATACGAAATTACCCCCACCACAGCAACAGACTCCTCAGTACTCGCCACATATGTCTTCTCACCTTTGGTGTCACTGTAGTACACCGATTTCTCCACGCTGTTGAGGTTCATCAAGGAGCAGATGCCCCTAAAAACACTACCACACACGACCAAGGTGCCATTGGCAGAATTGACCAGCAGGAGTTTGTTGATGTTGTCAGTTTCCTTTGCGTTATTACATTGAGTAGTGATTGGGGGAGTACAGTGTGGGTGGTCGAATTTAGGGCCTGTCACAGTGATGCTCTCCAGTCGAAGGCTTGAGTTTAGTTGATAGATGGCATTAACAGCACCCAAGTAGATCCGGCCCGTGTGAGGGTCCTGAACAACATTGTTGATGACACTGGCAGAGGTGAACTGGTCTTGAGCATAATCACAGCAAGCCGAGCCAAAACACAGCAGCAAGGACAAACGGACCAAAGCCCTCCCCTCCATTTCTTGAAGAAAGAGAACAAGATGCAAATCACAAAGAGGTAAAGAGATCCATCAAAGTATCTTCAACACTGAAAAATATTTTTTTTTACAGGGTCAAACATTAGATTTATAGGTGGGCCTCCCTTGCTCAGGCTATGAGTAGAACTTAGTGGCCCCCTTTCAAAAACTCCCAGGACAACGTTGCTGGTGGTTGCCCACCTGACAATGGCCCTGGGCCCAAGTCAAAACAGTCTACCACCAAGACTCTATGCTATTTTGGTGCCTAGATATGGCTCTGTTCCCTCCTTCACTAATGGTCCTTCATTTGAAAACCTGACATCCTTTTGGAAACTGAAGAGCTGCTTCTGCATGCACTTCATTATCAGTGATGTAGGCACTAGTCAGTAGCACTACCAACAAAGACAAAGTTAAGAGAATAATCGATTTGGCTCCTCAACTCTTGCCTTGCAGATGGCTGGGAGATTTGACAAGTGCGATAAAAGCAAAGTATTTCTTAAGGGCCACATTCTCCACCTCTTTTCTCAGTTCATTCATTTTCCTTTAATCCATACCCTTACCACTTTAGCAGTTCCAAAACACTAGAGCAGAATTCAAGTGCTCATCAGAGGAATCAGAGGGAGGCCTGATGCTAGATAACAGGAGGTGGGTTCAAAAAAATCTGGGGACAACTTCAGCAGGTTGCCACTTCTTTTCCTTCTTCCTGTAAACAACCCTATAATCATAAGTATGGCATGCAAAGTTATTGTGTTGGACAGGATGACCTAATCTCACCCTTCCTTTGAATTAATGTTCTGTCAAAAAAAAAAAAAAGTAATAGATCAATGGAACTCGGCAGAGTTTATGAGTTTCTCAAACAGGTTCAAAAGTAGATGGGGAGGTTAAATATTCTTCATATCATAGGGATGTGTTAAACAACATATTTTCAAAATAAACTAGTTGTTGGGTTGCCTGAAAAGATAGTTGAGTATATCTGTCTGAAGGAAGCACTGAACCATTAGGCTGGTTTGGGTTTCATCTGATCCAAATCAGATGCCTTTCTAAAGGTGCAGGATATTTGCCCTTGCACAACTAAATTTAGCATGCAAAGGTGTGAGTGGATGTGAAGCTAGAGTGAACCTGCAATAAGTACTTGTCAATCAACTACTTGATGTTGCACATTATACTCTAAGAGAGTGAAGTTACAAAGAAACTCACTGCAAAAATGTTTTCATCATTGCGATTATTTCACCAGAAGCCTATCAGGCGAAATCACTGATGACGTGGATTCCCATTGAGATGATTATTTTTACAAGTGGATTTTTGCCGTGCAAAGGTAAATATGACAGAGTATAAAGGGGGAGTTTCAATACATAATTTTTTTCAAAATGCAGAGGATCTTGAGTCATGTTCTTCAAAAGCCGGTCAAAAACAGCACAAGATGCGACAATGACCAAAGATGTCTGTCTGCATGTGTATGGCTATAGCAGACACTTTAAAGGGGATGAAAGAAAGCAACTTTTCTGACAGGAATTTAGCATGCAAACAGTTCAAAAGTTAAAGCAAGCACATCACGCAAATTAAAAGTAACTGACACAAAACATTAAAAATAATAATAAACCTCAATAATCTAGCTGGTTGTTGGATGACTAGTCGACCATGAATCTTCCTAACTTGATTTTCCTTCCCATTCCTCGGTAATATTGCTCAAAATTCCATAGGAACTCCTTAGAAAATCCTCTAGAGTGAAGTTCCACATAACTATGAAGTTCCATTCTTGATCACCAGATCACACACTCTGCAAATGGAAAGGCAGGAGTCTATCAAACACCCCACCCCACACCCAGAGCTCATAAAGAATTTATGCTAGGAGTTAAGTGGATATTACAACTTTTATTGTATTTAAATACGGGGCTCCAGAGACATGATATGAGGCAAGGCAGCAGTGACTGGCCTTTTCTCTTTACTTAGTGTCTGTCAGTGCTCTGCCATGCAGGTTTTTCAATGAGATTAGAGGTTACTGTGGCAGGAGTGTGTGTTAAATTGTGCTTGTGTATGTGTGTCTGGTGTTAACAGGAGGCTGTCTGACCTGCTGATTTAGAAAGCATCAGCATAATCTCAGACATACAAATTTAGAAAAATGTGACGGGAAGGACAAGTCTTGGCACATTGAAAAGTTTCATTATGATTAACTGAACCACAGATTGTCCCCACACACATAGTCAAACGATTAACAGTAACAATAATATCAGTCTTTCAGTGCAGACTTGGTATTTGTGCTGAATGTGCCATATGGCTCTAAGCATGTCATGTGATCACAAAGGAATGCAGTGTCTCTACTAATTGCATGACACACTCCTTGATTTTAACATGCACACACACACTTCACTCATTAGTGTTGTTTACAAGGGCTGAAAAGATTAGTCAAATCTAACGACAATGTCGACAATAAAAAATCATTGACAAAATGTTTTGTTGTTGTATAGTCATTTGGTCTCATTTAACGTAACATGAGATCACATAAAACTCTAACGATGATTCACGAGAGCAGCACTGCAGCTCACGCCTGACCGAGGAGAGGAAGAATTACACAGATCACAGACCAGATGCACTCTAAACCATATAAACAGCTAAAGGTGATGTAGATCATAAAGTATGGGGGACTTATAATGCAAAAATTAGGAAATACAGAAGCACTCTCATTGTGGAATAAGTGGAGCTGAAGCTGCCAAGAAAAACTTGCATGTCGAGCATCTTTAAAGGAAACATCCCGGCATTACATCTTCAATGCGGTTATATTTAATGCTTTAATAAAGTTAAAATAATATGGAAGCAGATCATGCAATTAATTACGAACTCTGAAACTGGCCTTTCTCTGTGTGGTCAACTCCTCTTCAATGAGTTGCGCGAATGTCCCGATCTAAGGGGGAGAGATTGAAACTGCTCCAGGATTATGCACACTCTGTAGTGGGGACGCTCGTCCCTCGAGCGCGAACACATAAGCGACTTATTGAATCATAATATATTTGTCACTGTGCATTTCTTATCATGAAGAAAATTGGCAATATGCAGCTTTATTAATAAGAGACAGTTTGTTTTTTTGTGAGTTAAAGATGGATTGAAGAGAACAGAAAGGTGAGAGAGGAAGTCTTCGCCCCATTATACACTGCAACAAAATATGCTTTTGATTTGTTTTGGTTTGTTTTCCAATGTAAATATCTAAAACTCCTTTAAAACATCGCACATTTAGCAGCTATACTGCAAAAGAAAAAATTGTTATCTGAGAAATATTTTAAAATATCTAAATATCTTTTAAAAAAAAAAAGATGCATTCACTTGAGAAGCACAATATAACATATTTAGACTTGCTTTTAGAGAATAGATCTTGAATATAAGTATATTTTGTCTTTACTGCACTCATAGAAGTATAACCAAGAGAAAAAAATACACTTATATACAAAATACACTTATATACAAAATACACTTACTGTATATTTAAGACACATTCTCTTAAAGCATGTCTAAATATCTTGTATGTTGCTTCTCAAGTAAATGTATCTTGTTTTAAGGGTTTTTAGACTATTTTAAATGGAAAACAAGGCAAAAACGTATGATATCAATAGGATTTTTTGCAGTGAATTTCTTTTCTGAATTAAATGTAATAAAAAGTATTTTTTCCTTTAATTCAGTGAATATCATTTAGAGGTTTTTTTAAAAGATAATTTTGCCGTTTATTGTTGATAAGCACGTTTAATACAAGTTTTTAAGTCAGGCACAAGTTGAATAACCGATTGAGAGCAAATAATTAATTGTTGCAATAATCCCAGAATAATCGCTCTAATAATCGTTAGATTAATCGATTATCAAAATAATAATTAGTTGCAGCCCTAGTGTTTACTAAGGCAAGTAGCATTATTAAGGGTTGTTAAACTGAATGAGTTGTGTCCATTTGTACTCTTTTTCCAAAGTTTTTCCATGGGAACATGTGCAAGATGGAGTCTCTTTTTGACACTTTTGGACAAAGTGTCAGGCAATAAATGAGTGCAAAACATGTTTGGTGTGAACGGCCCCCCTTGCTCATTCTAAAGTAAGTGGTTTTTCCAAAAGTATTAGCAAAAGCAACACCCTAACCTAACAACATCTCAGAACATCAAAGCAAGTGCATAGTGACACCCTGGCAACCACCCAGAGCACAGGCAAACACTCATTTTTCTTCTGAAAATGTAGTTTAATTTATCCTCAAACAAATCATTTGATATACACACACAGGCACATATTTACATAGCAGCTTGCCTTCACATGACTTCATAAAGGCCTAGTTATGTGACCATCACTCACCCTCCAAAACATCAACAGTCTAAAAACACAACAAGAATGGTCAGTAAATGAATGTTTATGTGTGTTCCTCTTAGAGTTGGGGTACTTGACTTCTGACTGGATTTTTTTTCCATGTCCAGCTGAGTCCATGGCATTTGTGATGCAATGAAAAAAAAAAAACAACGAAACAATAATAATTGACCATCTCTTTCTTCATGCAGCTGTAGCACCCCTTAAGTCGTAGATGTAGCCATAGTTTGTTTCACTGTGTTAAGCAAACACATGCACGCACACACACACACACGCGCGCAAAGTCACACTCATCAGTTAACTAATACGCTTAAATGTTACAATGGAGACTACTGTACAACATTGATTAAAGAGGTGGCTCGCTCGACGAATACATAGACAGATATGTTAGCCAATGTACAAGAAACAAGATAGTTTTGCACGGCACAGGACCGGATGACATTTGTGCTGCCAAGAATGTGCTCGCATTGCAGTTTCATTGTGGTTAAGAACTTCAAATCAAGAACTTTGAGTCACACACGTCATGACATTTTACTACAAACATTTTGAAATAAAAATTAAAACAGGCTTCTGAAGTCTCTTGTGGTACACGCAGTGTTGTCAGCTTGAAATGATCCATAACAGCTCAATTAATTAACTGTGTAACTTTTTAAGAAGTAAAAAAAAAAAAAAGCCGACAGCAAACCTAAACAGATAAATAGCACCTAATTATAATTTATTTATTATTTTTGAAAGCATTCAAATCATACACTATAAAATGTATTACTCGATGGCAGAGTTTGTGTATGAAGCTACTTCATATAACGAGTTGAATTTAAGTTGGTAATTACATTTTTATTTTAAAGTTTTTATTTTATTTTTACCATTTTATTTTTCACATGGACGCAACAGGGTTTTAGGTGTACAAGCAGCACGCAGAACATAAAAAACTAAACCAAATTGAAATGACAAATTGAAAATGTAGTAGAAATAAGAACTAAACAATAATCCAGGTTGTAATAAGTAACACAAGTTTCATTTACTTAAGTCTATGTTTGTTTGTCAAGTTTGCGTTACATTTATATATTTACAAATTGTTTTTCTTAGATGTGAAGGTTAAAATAAGCTTAAAATTTGATGTTCAGTTTACAGTTACATTTTTCAGATTCATTCGGACTCGACTCGGCCTGTTATGAACTCTGTATCAAGTCTTACTCGGGCCCTTTTGGAGTCAGACTTGATTGTTTAAAAAGTCGGAATTGGTGGACTCGAACCTAAAACTAGTTCTTCTGTTCTACAACAGAAGGCATGGCTCATATTTTATTTCCTTCAGTGCTCGGTTCTCTTCTATCTGGAGCCAAACCAAACACATTTCCTCCAAATGACTTTAGGGCTTTCTCTACCAAAGCTGCCCTTAAGTAAACTCACAACGAAACAGAAGAGGGAAGGATGGCTGCATTTGATGCTCATGTTGTGAGTGGGAGTGTGTAATGCTGTCCGGATATCTAGCAGTGTTATACTTTCTTGCTGTGTAAAGGAATATGGAGTTAGAATTGTTTCTAATTTAGAGACAAATGGAAAGACATTTACAAATAGAAAGTTGGTTCACAAATAAATTTAATGAGATCCAAAAATAAATATAAGGAGTTTCCCAAATAAAAATAATGAGATTTACAAATATATGTTAGGAGTTTCACAAAAATAAGTTTTGTAAGTAAGTCAGTTTACAAATAAATAAAATGAGATTTGAAAATAAAAACCTTATTTACAAATATAGTTTTTATCTCACAAACACAACTCAGTCCAGCATTCATTTGTGGATGGCAGCTCACATTTGTGAATTCTGAAACATTTCTTGTGCGAAAGCTGCAGGAAATCCACAAGTAAGCAGATTCCACCCATCATCTACTCAAGCCAATCAGATAACGGCCACATTACTCGGACCAATCGTAGCATGTTCTATATTCAACTAATCACGCTTTGTTTTACTATCAGGGCAGGACCAGAGTCACAGTACTCTCATGAGCATGGAATCAACACTTACAGATAAGTTCCAAGGCCACAAAATTCTAAAGAAATGGATGCCATCAGAGGAATACTGTGACTTTAGTAGGGCTGGGCAAAATTCTTAAATTGTATTTTTTATTTTATTTTTTTCTCATTTGGTCGATTAAATATGGATTCTGAAAAGCAATGGATCGATCTTAGTGTACTGGGTCTGATAATGTGAATCCTTTTATTACTAGCTTCTCCTCTAGATCTCTCTCTCTATGTCTGTGTTGCACTGCTTTTAAGCAACGAGTGGAGGGTTTGGGAGTGGAAGACATCTAGCATGTACAGTGGGAGAAGCGGATGTAAACAAGGAGACTGTGCACAACAGCTAAATCTGTCCATGTAGCACGTTGTCAGTGTACAACTTTTCCTCGGCTCTATAGCCAGCAGTTATGTGTGTGTGTGTGGGTGTTCCAAGAGTGCTTGCGATGACGTGCAAGAATGCTCATAAACACATACAAATTAATTAAAAATACCCATCTGGTGACTTCAAGATATGAATGTAAACACAGAGTTATTTCTTAAGTAAATGTAAACAGAGGGATTTTGTATAAAAATATTAAAAATTATAAATGTGTAATTCCAGCTCTGTCTCTGTCTAGCATGTTATTAATAATAATTAAACAAACGTTTCAGCAATAACATGTGGTCAATAGCGAATCATCACACGCTGCCATCTCACTTGATGCCGAAAAGGCGATTGATATGGTAGAATGGGATTATCTTTTTAAGATTTTGGAAATATACGGTTTCGGGAATACTTTATAGACACCCGGTAGCGGCGGTACAATCAAATTGATTAATTTCAGATTATTTTACTCTGGATAGGGGCACCCGGTAGGGTTGCCCTCTTTCTCCATTATTGTTCAGTCTTGCCCTGGAACCATTAGCAGCCATGATAAGAAAGGAGGATGATTTTCCATGGGTGATGGTGGGAGGTATGGCATATATAAGCTTTTGCTTTACGCAGATGATTTGATTACTTGTCTCCGACCCCTAGTAAAAGATTTGTCAACTAAATGACAAAAAATATTTTGTCAAATGAGACGAGCAATCATTTATACTCCTATTCATTAACGACTGACTTTCTTCTGTGGGAGGAACTCAAAAGGAGATGTCAGCAATTATGATAGGGACTGACAGCCTCGCTTTCATTTCAGCCTCATTAGGAGAATTTACATTTTACAATGTATTCTCATATTCCACAGAAAAAACTAAATAGTACAGGTTTTCAAAAATCATGAGGGTGAGTAAATGACTGAATTTTCATTTTTAAGAAAATAAACCCTAAGACAATGTTACATCATGTCAAGTGCTCAAAGTTGATGGATAGTACACATGGGAAACATCTGAAAAATATGGCAATAACCAATGAGTCAATTATCACTGTCAGAACATTATGCTGTATTTCATAAAGGGACCCTGTAATAGTACCACCTAAAACATTCACACAAAAATGCTAAACTGCGAAATTCTAATTAATATTACCATACAACTGCTTTTATTACATACATTAATATAATGTGAAACCAAATTATTGGCATAGCAGATCTTGTACACTGTGTAATATAAAGGTATTTATGGTTTGTGGTCCTATGATCATCTAATATGATTGAATATGTTTTATAAAGACACTATTGGCAGTTTTCCACTGCACGTTACGGTTCGACTCGCCTCAACTCACTTTACTTTTCTGATCTTGCATTTCCACTGCAGTTTAGTGCCGCCTCAATGTGGGTGGGATTATTGGCTGATCGTCATAGTTGCGCCGCCTCTACTGCCGTGACATCATCTTAAACAGGACATGAACTGGCCAAAATAATCCACTAGTTGTGCTGCATTAAGCAGATGTTGCATGGTGGTTTTACACAAGTGTAACAGTTAAATTGGCCTGGTTGTTTTAGAAGCAAGCTTCCAGTGGCTGGTCAACTAACTAAAGTGAAGCTTTGAAGCAGAGTATAGAGTTAACGTAACAAAACGTACCATCCTCCATCGTGGTCCAGGGCACTCTCCCTCCCATTGCTCGCCAGTTTAGATAGCGTCCATTTGGTCGAACCACTTCTACGTTTCCTTGATGGTTCTGTAGTCACCTTTAAGTTTTTTTTTTACTTTTCCCTACACTGTTGGTAGGTCCGGTGGTAGCCGTGTGCGGCCAACAGCTGAGACACTTCCAGAGAGACTATTTCATTTTGTTCGTCTCTAATGAGCGTAACGTCTGCACCTTGTTTATTGACCACGGCATGGTTTTGCGCACAGCCATTTCTTTTTTTCACAATTCGAAAATTGCGTGAACAAATGATACTGTTATCGCTGTTAATAACTTTAAAACTAGCAGGTTGATGTCGCGTGTCTGAAATCCAGTGACGCTAGTAGTGACGGTTCTCCCTGACCAATCAGTGATCTGTGTGATTTTGACATCACATTTAGTATCGGCTCGGCTCTCTTGGAACCTCGACCGAGGTGGTACTAAAAATGTATCAGGTACCAGATACTATCCACAGTGGAAAACCCCAGAGTCAAGTTGTACCGTGCAGTGGAAAAGCCACATATCTGTACTACTGATCTTTTGTAGTGTCTAATAGTGTCTGTTTGGATCTGCCATATAACATTAAGAGTAAAGGTTTTGATGACACATACATACATTTTCCATTATGTAGCTAGAAGTTTCAGTCAAGAAAATTGGTTAAAATTAAAATAGCAGATTTATCCAGTCAGCCAGGTTAGCTATAAAGCCAATGATCAGGACACTACACATGTTTATAACTGAGAGAAAAGTATACAAACCTTAAGTCACAGTATTCCTCTGATGGCATTTGCTTCTTTAAAAATTGCGGCCTAGGAGCTTATCTGTATGTGCTTGATTCCATGCTCATGATAGCGTTATGACTCTGGTCCCGTCCTGATAGTTAAAGGAAGTGTGATTTGTTGAAGATCGAACATGCTACAATTGGTTCGATTAATGTGGCCGTTATATGATTGGCTTGATTAGACGATGGGTGGAGTCCAACTATTTGTGGATTGCCTGCAGCTCTCGTGCAAGAACGTTTTCAGAATTCACAAATGTGTGCTGCCATCAACAAATGCCAATCACAAAAGCGATCTACAAATAAATGCATGCGATTCACAAATGAATGCTGGATTGAGCTGAGTTTGTGAGTTAAAAAATATTTAAATCTAATTTTATTTATTTATGAATTCACTTTATTTTTGTGAAATTCCTTACATTTATTTGTGGATCTCATTCAATTTATTTGTGAACCAACTTTCTATTTGTAAATTTCTTTCATTTGTCTCTGAATTAGAAACAATTCTAACTCCATAAAGGAAAAACATGGCTGGCAGCTCAGTGCACAAACAGAACTAGCACTACTCTTTACCGCAGGGTAATACACTGATGATTGGGGCAAAACAACTCAGCAGAGTTAATAGTAAAACCCCATACTCGCAGGGTATGTGTAATTTCCCTCTCGCATCCAAACTTGGTCTGACTAATTAAATGTAGCATTGCTATGAACTACATTCTAGTAGTAGCATGACAATAGTAATTTACAAATTTAATTTAGGAGCTATACTGCAGAAGAAAAAATTGTTACCTTTAGTGGCTTTAAAAAGTATTAATGTATTATAATCATATAGTAAAGACCAGAAGTAATTTTATGTTGCATTTTATTCTGAATGTTTACTTGAATACTTAATAGCCTACAGCTGTTAACATTTGTTAAAGCTGTTAAAAAAGTAAATTTCACTACTGTCTTCTGAAATTTTGGTATTGTGATCATGTATAGCCTATATTGTACATGGTAGATCTTGCTGCAATAACATCATGAAAAAGTAGATTTAATTCCATAGAACAAGCGCCCCTGCTGTAAATGATGACGATGGAGGTTTTTCTTTACTTGACCACCATACGCAACAAAATAATTATCAGATGACAATAGCCTCCTCCCCTACCCACATTACCCAGTGCAGCCCTCCTGTCATGGCCGCCACTGCCTGTACTTTTCAATGAATGTCTCCTAGGATGGCAGAGGATGATTGAGAGGTGAGACAGCCAGACTAATTAAGGCTGGTATCAGAGGAACCATGCGCAGCTGACAAGCATAGTTGAAAATGGCCCAATATTGAAAGAACTCTTTGTATGTGTAAAACAGAGATTTAAAATATCCCAAAGTCCCTTAACTTGACCCTGTCCCAAATAACAGCTATAATAAAGAAATTGAGAATTCTGGATTGTTGTTGGCAGGCCACCGATAACCTCTTTGGGGGAATGGGGGGCTGTGATGGTATTTGCCCCAGGGTGTCCCATTTGTCATTTTATGGTTCAAAAGCTAATTTTGCAGATGCAAATCATAATTAGGAAAAAGTCTTACAGACCAACCAACCAAATGTTAAACAGTCATCCTAGTAAACAAAGTAATAGTTAGTGTTATTTAAACCTGTTTGACTTTTTCCTCTATGAAACAGAAAAGGAGTCTGTAATGGCTGTCAAGTAAGATTTGATTTAACTGTTTGATTGGTAAAGGAAGGAGAATCAGGGCACAGAAGCAGGACATACAAATAAAGTGTTTATGATTGAGTAAAGCTGCACCTAGGCACTAACAGATTAAGGTTAACGGCACAAGTGACCTTGCCAAATGTATGTGAGTGTGTGTGAGAGGGAGGAAGAGAGATTATAGGAGAGAGTGTACTCCATCCAACTGGTCCCAATCAAGTGAGAGATGAGTGCAAAGGTTAAGGTAATTACTCTGGCTGGAAGAGAACTAGCTCAGGGTACTCTCACACTGCACTTCTGGCCAGCAGGATGACAAAGGAGACAAAAAAAAAATAAATAAATTAATAGTATGCAAACAGAATAGCTCTACTCCAAAACCTAGCTTTGCCTCGCAGTCTACATACGCAGCATCCTAACCATTACAGAACCTTATAAGTAACCAATTTGGAACGCTCTGCAGTACATTGGCAGCAACACTGCATGCCACACAAAAAGACTGATACTCAACTTGGTAACTGATTTAAATGAGAGTTTGGCATTAGCATGGTGCTAAGCTAATGATGTGACACTCTAAAAAGCTTAAAAATACACAGCACCCATTAATATTGGATAGAATCATCTTTTTTTTTTTTTTTTTTACCATACTGAACCATTTATTATAATATTTATAAGCTTTGAAGCATTATTAAGTGGCATTATTAGCATAATTATGTACTGTATCTTGCCATAATTAAGTAGCATAACTAGCATAATGCATAGCATAGCAGCATATGGCGCCTAAAATTCTGCCTCCATAGGCAGATTGCAGTATCAGAAATGAACATATTTGTTAATATTTGCCTCTTGGGGTCAATTATTAGAAGCATTTAAAAAAATATATATATATATATATATATATATATATATATATATATATATATTTAATTGAGGGCATAATTTTAAATATGTCAAAAGCTTCAATTTGATCAGTTCTTTTAAATAAATTCTCAATTTGAATAATTAGAATAATTAACTAGGCCTAGATAATAATTTAAAGAAATATATCTGATGCTACAAATAAAAACTGAATTACAGTGGCATTATTATTTGCATTCAAATTTATATTTTTGGTGGCATTTATGGCATTTTTGCCCCCAGCTCTGTTTAAGAATTTTGGAACAGTGTATATTTGTGTACAGTGAGCCTTTATGAAGCTGCAGAATTTACTTCTTCCTCATTAGCGATGCTGAAGCATCTCTATCACAATCCTTGCCTTCCATCATCTTACTCTCTCTCACTCTTTTGCATTTTTTCACTCAATCACTGTTGCTGTAGATAATCACTCTATTCTCCAGCTGTCAGCTGCAGAGAGAGTGAAAGTGAATGTGAGGAGATGAAAGCCGAGTGGTGAAACATATAGCCCAGACTTTTATAAGCCAGGTTTGAGCGTTGACTGCCCAAATGTATCTTAGTTTCATAAAGCCCTTCAAAAACAATTCTGATGCAATTTGTCAGCAACACATCATATGCTGTTACACGGGCAGGGATCAAAGTGGACTGTGCGATGTGTGCTATGTGTTATGCTAATGTGATTTAAATGGCACTCGTTAAGAACAGACCCTCTGATTTGTCAGTCTGTACTCATTAATCAAGTTTTATCAAATATGACTTTGCATAAATTAGTTTACTGGTCTCAAAACCTAGCCAGCTGGTCTTCAACTGGTCTAGCTGGTCTCCCAGCTTGACAAAGAGAGTGTACAGCTGGTTAAACTGGTCGGCTAGCTGGTCTTCTATCCTGACAAGCTAACAATGACCCAAATCCCTTCTAAAACCAGTAAATGAGACCAATCAGACCAGGCTGGCAGACCAGCAAACCAGTTAAGGCAATATAAAGTAATTGGGTTGCTGCACTGACTTGATTGTTCTCTAAAATGTATACTGACGGCATCTAAACTCACACACTCAAAGCAGCAAAACGAGAAGAAAAATTTGGATTACATGATATAAATCGAAATAACAACAATAGTCTGAACCTTGAAGATATAAGCAAATCAAATACAACCCCAAAACCGAAAAAGTTGGTTCAGTATGAAAAATGCTAATAAAAACAAAAATGAGTTATTTGTAAAATGTATTCACCCTTTGCTATATTGAAAGCACAACAACTACACATTATATGATGTTTTAGCCAGTGAATTTCATTTTTTTAAATATTTTTTTATACAAAGTCATTTCAAATCAGATGATTGCAACACACTCCAAAAACGTTGGGACTGTCGAGTGTTTACCACTATGAAACATCACAATTTCTTCTAATAACACAAGTTTGTTAAGTTTAGAAAGTGGAATCTTCCCCCATTCATCCATTATGTAGGCCTTTAGCTGCACAATTGTACGGGGTCTTTGTTGCCATATGGTGTGCTTCATAATGAGCTACACATTCTCAATTGGAGACAGGTCAGGACTGCAGGCAGGTCAATCTAGCACCCGCACTCTCTGCTTACACAGCCATGCACTTGAAATCCAAGCAGTGTGTGGTTTGAAGTTGTCCTGCTGGAAAATGCAAGGATGTCCCTGGAAAAGACGGTACTGGATGGCAGTATATGTCGCTCCAAAATGTGTACATATCTGTCTGCATTCACTGACACACCCCTGCAGACACTGGCTTTTGGACCTCATGCTAATAACAACTTGGATGGCCCTTTTCCTCTTTGGCCCAGATAACATGAGGGCTTTGCTTTTCTTTGGACTCTTCAGACCAAAAAACATGGTTCCACTGTTCTACTTTCCATCTAAGATGAGACCTTCTGGACAGTGTTGATGTAGGGCTTCTGTTTTGCATAGTAAAGTCTTAACTAGCATCTGTGGATGCAGCGGTGAGTGGTGTTGACTAACAAAGGTTTACTAAAGTTATCCCAAGCCCGTGTTCATTATATCCATTACAGATGAATGCCATCCCCCATCTGAGGGATTAGATGATCACATGCATTCAGAAAGAAGGTTTTAGTCTTGCCCTTTACGCACCGAGTATTGACAAGATTCCTTGAATCGTTCAATTATATTGTGCACTGTAGAGGTCGAAATGCCCAAAAACCTTCCAATTTGTCTTTGGGGAACATTGTTCTCAAAGTGCTGGATTATGTGCTTAAGCATCTGTTGGCAAATTGACAAGTCTCGAATGATCCTTGCTCTTGAAGGACTAGGCTATTTTTGGAGGCTCCTTTTATACTATGACACGATTGCCTCACCTGTTTAACATGGTCTTATTTCAACTCGTCGAATTTGTATTAGTCTTAAATTGCCCCTGTCTCAACTTTGTTGGAGTGTGTTGCAATCATCTGATTTGAAATTACTGTACATTTTCAAAAACAAAACTATGAAATACATTATATAATGTGTATTTGAAGTGCTTTCAATATAGCAAAGGGTGAATATAATATACAAATCACTCCTTTATGTTTTTTAGCATTTTTTATACTGTCCCAACTTCTTTGGAACTGGGGGTGTAGATACAAATGATATATTCCTAACTTCAATGGAAATTGACCATCACACTTATCAATTACCGTTATCATAGGTTCATTTTGGATCCTGAATACTGACCTTCGGACGGGGCCTAAAAAATGTCCTCTCATGAAATTTCTAATTCCAAAACAATTTCATATACCATCATTCATGCTAAAATAACTAAAACATTAACAAGTGTCAACAAATTTCTCTTATTCTGCAACTCAGAAACAAACATATCACATGCACGTATGCCCACAGACACACTTGCACAAAGGCGGTGGCGTGGAGCTGTGTCATCTATCTCAGTGGCTCGTGGAGAACAGCAGGCATGTTGATTAAATCTGACAGCTCATTGTGCTGAATCTATAATTCTCTCCACTTCAGTGCCTTCAACAAGCTAAAAATACAGAGAGAGGTTCCCCCAGCCATTAGCTAAAATATTCACACACAAAGAATCACACCTGTGTGTGAAGTTCACACAATTGTGTCTAACTGTGTGTGAATATAATTAGTTTAACACATGCACATTTGTGAGTGTGTACTACACAGCTTTTAAAGTATTTTATCTGTCAGTTCCATAATAACAACAAAATGGAATGCTAAAGAAGTGTTCATTTCAGTGTTCTTGAAAGTAATGCTAGGGTAGACAGTAACGACTTAACACTGGCTGTGAGTGATTCTGTGTGCATGTGCTAGCATATTAACAAAAGAGTGTGTGTGTGGGAGAGAGAGGCGCCACTGCAAAGGAAGAGAGGGAAACAATTAGTGAGAACTAGATGGAGACAGAGGAAGCCAAGTACAGCTCAGCATGGTGACGACAAGGCCCTCTTTGTGCATGTGTTCACTGATGGGTTTGTGCCCCTGATAGGAGTGTAAAATAACACTGCTATACAAATTCTGGCCAATTTCTTCTCATGTAGGCTGACACATTTTTCCAGTAATAACAGCAAAAACAGTGAAAACAACAGTGTTGTTTTATTTTTTTTTGCAAGGGACCCCTTGATGGATGTAAAGATGGCACAGAGACCCCGGTTGCATTTGTATAAAATTCTGTATTGCATTTTAAGCCTGGCATATACTAGCATGCATATCGCCGCTGTATGATGAAAGCAAATATCTCCAAAAAATATTTTTTCAGCAGCATGGAAAAAATCTCATAAACAATCTCACTAAAATGAATCGAAAATTACATAATTAGTTGAACTGTTTGATATTTTAATGGGACTTCCCAGAACTTCGATTTTTAGATAATTTAGTTTTGAATATAATCTGAGCTTTCACTTACCATTTTAGATCAAAGTCATTTTTATGACTAGGGTTTTTATTCCGGTTGTTGTGTGGATAGTTCGGGTTCAAGATGCATTTTCTGGGTCCAATGCATAAATTGCCATGAATGTGTCAGAATTAGCTTTCACTGGCGGTTTTGCATAGGAAGAGGTAATTTGGCTCATTCCATCTATGGAAAAATTTCAAAATTGCCAAAAGTTGATATATGTATTTTTCATTGGATATCGATTATGTAGTATCATAATAATACATTTACACTTCATGCTTACATTGCAGAGCCATTACAAATTTACAATAACCATTATTGATAGACAAAGTCATAAACTTGAACATTAAATTTTAATTTTACTTGATATATTTTAATGTGTGAGGGATAATTAAACATTTAGCTGAACTTTAGTTGGAATAAAGTGTAAAAAGCATCTATACTTCTCCATTAAGTAAATTATGCAGACAACTGAAACGGCCCGAGCACACTTCATAAGAAATCAAAGGAAATGAACAGGAGTGACATCATTTAGAACAAAATCTGGCACATAAGAACGTGCTTTTGAGTTTGTTTCTGTGGTTCATAACGGTTTTCCAGGGCGAACATTCAGATAAACTTCTTACCGTCTGCTAAACACATTAAGAATAGATTAATGCCATTGGTCCAAGTCCATAGGTGTGACCTGGAGTTATACCTACATTGAGGCCAACAACTAATTTCCGTTCAGTCAGTTAGCACCATGAAGGTAAACAAGGTAAGATAAACATTACAAATTACACAATATCTACAGCTTACAGTTTATATTACTTTAAATCGAGTAGTTAAAATGGCTTCTTTTACTGATCTCGATTTCTACTCATAGAATGAGGCATGAAGTCATTGGTAACACATCCTCATTTTAAATGTTCCTCTAAACACCTCCAACAGAAGTGTGGCCAGTGTCTGAATGGTCGCAAACATTATGTTATTGCTCAGCTGTTGTGAACTTTTTTGGCTCTCAGCGAAGAAGCACTTTGCTTCGAGTGTGCTGGGGCCTTAAGTAAGCTATTCATATGTTGATTCCCCTTAAAAGTGTCTGACCATCCAGACACACCAACTCTACCAATAGTGTGAATTTGGGCAGGGTCTATCTGTTCTTCGAACAATGGCTGACTGGGAGAGTGTTTGAAAACTTTCATTTTTGTAGTTCCCTTTGATGATGCTAATGGTTTAGAAATTACTTCCCCTTGATTTTCACATTACTTTGATATAAAACAATTATTTTTTACAGTACCGCTGCAGACGCCCTGTTGAAGACCCCTAATTTAGGAGGAGGAACAGAAGCTAATAAATGAACAGATGGGTGACAAAACAAATGAATCTCTGTGTATATACATAATGGATTGGTTGAGAAATTAAAAGTGTGGAAGAAGAGTTTGTTGACTAGTGGTAAAGTACTTTCTGTGAGGCAGTAAAGCAAGGACAAGTTTACACCCTCTCTGCATTATCTATCCCTCTTTTCCTTCATCTCGACAGTTTTCTTTCTCTCTATCCCATCTTTCTCGCTCAACTCTCCCTTGTTTCGCCTCCAGCTATGGAGTTTACTGGAGAGATAACGTATCTTTTCCACTTGGTAGGTTCCCTAATTGCTCTAACTTAAGCACATAACCAGCAGCTCCATCCAGAACGCACTGTATTAATAAATTACACTGGGGTTTAATTAGCCAGCACTCTGATGCCGCAGGCCAACACACAACACACACAACGTATTAGGTACGACTCTACCCTGTTGCACAATGTTTTGTGATAAAGCCAATCATTTTACCAAAACCGACAGCTTCTGCAGTCTTAAGAGCGATAGCGAAAGAGATAGACAGAGTGATTATTACTGCTAAAGAGGGTAAGTGTTTTTGGAAGTAAAAAATATAATAAAACATTATCATCTGTCAGAAATATCATTGAGGTCATTTTAATTTGTCGAGAGCAGAATTATTTGTAAAACCAGACATCAAGTGTCAAACCTCTCTCTCTTTCTGTCTCTCACACACACACACACACACACACACACACACACACACACACACACACACACACGTTACTTATCCACAGTATCTGTGAGGACATACTACTGTACACTGGAAAAAGTCATTTACGTAATAATGTTTTGTCGTGTATTTCAGTAAAAATATCTAAACATCCTTAAAAGTAGATAATTGTTAAATTATTATAATTGCAAATGAACTAGAAGAAACTGAAAAAAATGTAATAATTTGGGAGACAATAAATGTAATAACGTTTATTTATTTTTTTACCCAATTGGCAAACTGCTTAATTTTCTTATTTTAAGCATAAACCTCGCAATAATTGGTTAGATTTATACTTAGAGTAAAACCAAAAACCATGGCACCAATGGTGTTGGAACATCAAACTTTTCCATTTAGTGTTGTCACGGTACCAAAATTTCAGTAGTCGGTACCAATAGCAGTGAAATTTCACGGTACTCGATACCATTTTCAGTACCAAAGCAACAACAGGTTATTAAACAACACTCTTTTATTAACAAAGTTAACAAATTAACAGCTGAACTAAGAACAAAAATATACCATTGAGCAACACTTCAAGTTAAATATATTATTTTTGAATTATAACAAAACTGAACAATGTATGCTTAAAGTATTTAACACGTATATAAGATTTGCTTCAACTTTTACTTTAAGTTTTTACCAAGCACTAAAAAAAAAACTAAATAATCAAGCATACAATAGAATGAATAAAAAACAATTTCCAAACTAATGCGCAAAGTGCTCTCGTATCAATAAAGCTGCATATTGCCAATTTTCTTCACGATAATAAATGTACAGTGACATATATTATGATTAAATAAGTCATGAGCCATCATGTTATAATCTAGCTGCATTAAGCTTCTGCGCTCGAGGGATGAGCATCCCCTAGGCAGAGTCTCTCTCAGCCGGGTGCAGTTTCAATATCTCCCCCTTAGATCAGGACATTCACGCAACTCATAGAAGAGGCACTGACCACACAGAGAAAAGCCAGTTTCTAAGTGTATAGTTATAAACATGATCTGCTTCTGTATTATTTGAACTTTAAAAAGCTATAACACATTAAAATAACTGCATTTAAGATGTAACGCATGTTTCCTTTAAAGAGCTCCGGCTCCGCTTATTCCACAATTTTCTTTTATAATTCCCTAATACTTTGGGATCTTCATAAGAAGAAGCTGTGAAAGTTTAGAGTGCATCTGGACTGTGATCTGTGTAATTCTTCTCCTCCGTCAGACGCGAACTGCAGTGCTGCTCTCACGCTTCATCATTACAGTTTAATATGATTTCATGTTACATTAAATGAGATCAAACGTCTATTAGACAACCAATTTTTTATTTTCGATGTTGTCGATAATGCCGACTAAACGTTTCAGCCCTAATATAAATGATAATATGCTTTTAAACTCGCCGGCTTTATTTGCTTGAATAAATCCGGGTGTCTGTCTTTCAGGTGCTTTATTAAGTTTGATGTGTTTCCTCCTTTCATCAGAAAATTGTGAAAGCAGCGTTTACAAATAGGTTTTTGCTGATCTATGATGTTTCCCTAACCTATGAATTTCCAAACCTGGCTTTTTCACTTTTCTTTTCGACAAGATTCAGTTGAGACTCCGCAGCAGCAGCTACTTTGCTTGTCGTCATCTTTTGCTTGTTGTGAGCGTTCGAAAGTTCCCGACTCTGATTAGGAACCGGGTAGACCCGGTACTCTGTACTCCGGTACCGGTATTTTTAACAACACTATTTCCATTTGAACTAAATGTTTAAATATTTTGTAAATGATACAAAATATGTTTAATAAAATAATGTTTTGCAGTGTACCATAGTGACTTCTATAGATTTTAATATAAAACTACAATTAATACAGACTATACCTGTCCCCAAAGAATAGCTATGTTACCCCATACACTTGTGGTCTACATAACTCTGAATGGCCAAACATCATCTAGTAGATTATGTGGATGTTAAACAACATTTTTGTGGAAACTCATCTGTATGATCTTCATGAACAATTTTGTTTGGCCATTGCATTTTATAGTTTGTATACTTGGACAGAACATCATCTAGTCAAAACCTTCATGCCACAACACTCATTACAGACAGATTTAAAAAAAGCCTGCATAATTTCCATAATCAATAAATTCATAAACTTCAGCTGTAGGCATTAATACTTAACAAAACATCTGTGGTTAACCCACTGTATGACCCATTTAATTATTAAATTTAAGGGGGTTTATACAGGAAATCCTACTACTAATAAGCTGTACTGTGGTCAGTTTTTTTGCACACATCACCATTCCAGAATACACATTGCTCCAGCTTAGCGGTTTCAGCCTTAATACCTGACTGGTCACCACAAATATTTATGTACAGAAAAAGGGGGTTGCTGTCTGTTGACTGCAAGAACATTAGTATATGTACTGAGTGTACACCGTTAAATGTGTGGTAACCTAAAATTGAACTATGATATCTATCTATCTATCTATCTATGAGAGAGAGAGATAGAGAGAGAGAGAGAGAGAGAGAGACAGAGAGAGAGAGAGAGAGAGAGAGAGAGAGAGAGAGAGAGAAACACCTTTTAGAATGAACCAGGAAGATTCAGAATGGTTATTTGATAAATGTATTTAATTTGTTGTAGAGTTTTTTTCAGCAGTTTTGCAACATTGGATGAGCAACACACATACAAACAAATATTGTTACAATGTTTGCTATGTGCTATAATGAAACAACACACACATAAACAAACATGTCCGTCGGCAGTGTCCGTCAACAGTCGTGGGCAGGGCCTGTACAAAGTGACGTCACTTTGTATAGAATCTGCAAACAGCTTGTTCTGAGACAGTGCTTATGATTAATGGGGACTGGGTGGATTTTTATTATTATAGGGTGGTTGTGTACACTTGTGTACATTTATGTTCAAACATCATGTAAAAGTGAATTTTGCATAATAGGTCCCCTTTAAATTGTTTAACTTGTGTCAAAGATTTTGGGTAGCCTTCCACAAGCTTCTCACAATAAGTTTCTGGAATTTTGGCCCATTCCTCCAGACAGAACTGGTGTAACTGTGTCATGTTTGTAGACCTCCTTGCTCGCACATGCTTTTTTCAGTTCTGCACACAAATTTTCTATCAGATTGAGGTCAGGGCTTTGTGATGGCCACTCCAAAATCTTGACTTTGTTGTCCTTCAGCCATTTTGCCACAACTTTGGAGGTATGCTTGAGGTCATTGTCCATCTGGACCCCAATCCGACAGACAATTTGTGGGTAGAACTGAAAAAGCATGTGCGAGCAAGGAGGCCAAACCTGATTCAGTTACACCAGTTCGGTCAGGAGGAATGGGCCAAAATTCCAGCAACTCATTGTGAGGAGTAAGCTTGTGGAAGGCTACCCAAAAGGTTTGACCCAAGTTAAACAATTTAAAGGCAATGCTACCAAATACCAACAGTGTATGTAAACTTCTGACCCACAAGGAATGTTATGAAGGAAATAAAAGCTGAAATAAATCATTCTCTCCACTATTATTATGACATTTCAAATTTTTTAAATAAAGCAGTGATCCTAACTGACCTAAGACAGGAAATGTTTTTTTATGATTAAATGTCAGGAATTGTGAAAAACGGAGTTTACATGTATCTGGCTAAGGTGTATGAAAACTTCTGACTTCAACTGTATATATCCAATCTTATCTTAAATGTAA
Organism: Xyrauchen texanus; assembly: GCF_025860055.1. Classification (NCBI taxonomy): domain Eukaryota; kingdom Metazoa; phylum Chordata; class Actinopteri; order Cypriniformes; family Catostomidae; genus Xyrauchen; species Xyrauchen texanus. The sequence continues at coordinate 11,760,815 of NC_068322.1, forward strand.
GAAAACTGTTTGTGATCTGTACATTAATTGTTTGTTCAACCACAAGCAGAAAGGGGGAGTTTCTAGGAAAGTAATTATTTTTCTACTTATTTTGTTTGGTGCTGCTAGTGCAACATATTCACACATGAAATTATGGTTAAAAATGACTGACAAGTGCCATCAGACATTTTTGCATCAATGTGAACATGATCACCTTTCCCTCTGTGCTATCAGTTGCACGTGAGCAAAATCCTAAACACAAGTTCTGGTCACATGGGAACCAGGAAGTAACATAGTTCACATAAACAATTTTGAATATGATTCAGAGGTTGTATTTTCACTTTAAATTTACATTTTTACACCATTGACAGTTAGGATTAGTGTTGGGGTTTGAGTTAGAGAGTAGGGTTAATGAAGTAGGGTTCAACATCACTTCCAGCTTGGGCCACGGCAATCCAATTGTTGATAAGCACAGACAGATTTCAGTAGAGAAACATTCAGCCAAGTCTGGCTAGTGGCACAGTACTTACATGCTGTAGCTTTAACAATTGCAAATATGTGCAAAAAAGTCAAAATTAGCACACAAACAACATATACAGCCTTACTTACCTGTTGCAACAAATATGTGCTCACAGTGCTGAAAAATGAGTGCACACAATGTAATCAGTCAGCTCTACATATTCAGAGTGTTGATTTTGAAGTGGCTCATAATTGGACTAGCCAAACCACCCACAAGCACATCCGCAATGGCATAATAAAATAACCTCTCAAACCCTTCCAAAACAAGCACTGAACATTCACTGTGCATTTTTTGAGTGTGTATAAAACAAACACTGCATAATTGATGTTATATGGTATTAGGAAGACATTTACCGATTTATGGTCCACAAAAACGGTCAACATACTACATTATGAATCCAATAGAAACCACAACATTTAGTGTCCTTGTATTGATTGATATCATTTTATCCAGGATTTTTGCCAAGCAGAACCTGTCAGTTAACAATGTTTCTTATCCAATTTACACAATAACTGCAGAAACACAATCACACGTTTGTTTATCCATCACAGTGAGTACTTTCCATTGGCTTCTATGGTTTTTATACTAAGCTAATTATATTTTTAATACCCTAACAGCCAATTCTTACAGAAACCTTGCAGCATTTTAAGATTTTCATTAAGACGTTTAGTGTTTATCAAGTGTTTTCCTCATGGAAAATGAATATTTAGTTAGATTTAGGTTTTACTATCCTTGTGGAGACACTTGCTCCCCACAATGTAGGCAAAACCTGATCCAGACAAACACACACACACACACACACACACACACACAAACACATGATTATTTAGCTTTCTAAATGGGGACCTACAACTTCAATTGTTCTTATATTAAGATAATTATAATTACTAAAGACAACTCCTATAAAAACGGCTTTATCATTTTTCCATGTGAGTCCTGAGGACCCATTCCACTGATTCAAGACACACACACTCAGAGTGACACACATGTTTCATCATCCAGAGAGCACATTGCTCTGTTCAATCTCCCAATGTGCCTTTATTCCATCCCTCAGTCTCAATTTAATTCTTCCAGACTATGTGACTATATCTTTTGTGATTTGTGTGTGTGTGCAAGTGTGCACTCAGTATTCTGCCCAATGTGCCAGTCTGACTGCAGATGAAACAACACAAAACTGCAATAGAAGGGCTAAAATTAAAACTACTATATCAAAGGGCATTTCATAAGTTCACTTTCATATAATCACTGGCAGTATATTGTTTCTGGTACCGGCAGGTCGATAAATGTAGCATTAAGGGCTTTGTTCTGAGTATTCCAAAGAAAAAAAAGTTTTTTGAGAGAAGTGGCCAAGTACATAGTGGCCGTTATGGTTGGTTTGTGAATGCATGGAATAGCACAGTGGCTGATTTAGATGGAGGGATTTGGGGGTTATCAAGAATCAGCTGGAAAAAAATTTAGTGCCACTTGGAAGTGGCATAACTTTTTTTTTCATCAAGCTGAGTGGTTGAGTGGCCAGGGAGTTTAGGAATGAAACAATATGCTCATTCTGCACTTTCATTTTATACTTGAGTAAGATAAGCATGCAGTTATATGAAATGCAATTTCTTAATTTATGGCCTGTGAGCATGAATGAACTGAGGTTCGGAGAAGAACTGGTTCACCTGCAGTGCACAGCAGGATGGATTACACAATCAGAAAAAACTGATAGAAATGTATGCATTTAGACATGCAGACATGCATTTTGGTTGGTTGTGTGTTTGTGAATGTGTAAATGAAAATGGCACAGAGAAGTTTCCTAGGTGAGAATTCATCAAATTATTAATTCTAGAGCCTGATTTTGAGAATGATACGATACGATTTTAGAGGGGGCAAATTCACCGATTACTGATATGGTGGCCAATGTAGTTCATTTTTGAGCTGGAATGAAAACAGACATATTCTATGTGGATTGTGCACAGACTTTGCAAAGGTTCTCAGAAATCTGCTTTCTTAAACAAATATTTGTATCAAATAATATTTTACATTATTATTATTATTATACATTGTCAACAAATTCTAGAAATTAACACTGAGAAAATAATGAATAAATAAAAATACAATAAATAGCTAAATAAACATCAGTACTGTTTAGTATTAATCAAATGCTGACTATATTAATACTGTCAGTCAATTAGGGGCAGGTTGTAAAACTGCCGAGATAAGAAACAGCGGCAACTGTGTTACACCGTATTCTGCTATACAAGTTCAGGGGAAACTTTCAACGGTGGAAAACCAGACTTTTAAATATACAATTTTATAAATGCAAAGACTGGAATTGTTTGGTTGAAGGGGGTACCAAACTGTGAATCTTGAACGAAACAGTTTGGTGAATACATGTTTACACATTAACTTCCACACAGCTGACAACCAATGAAAGTAGCTACGTGGTTAGCTAGTTAGCTATGAGCTTGTTGTCACGGAGAGTAAAAGATGGACCAGCATTACATCTCATCAACTAGGTAACAACGTAGCATGAAATCAACACTCAGACACAATCCACCTCCGCACTGTTGTCTGCTGAGCTGCAAAAAGATGCTCTGATGTTTACCTTTCAATCCGCTACATTACTGACTAGACGGACAAACTATAGCTGGCTAACATGAGTGACAGGGTTGTCAGGGACAGGGTTGACATTATATTAGTTATATTGAAAAGGGAAAATTATGGGGTCATTGTTTATTAACTTTGCAATAAGTATTTCACAAACTAGTTAGCAACATACCGAGAAGACACCGCTTAACTCCGCTCTGTCTGCAGAGCCACATCAGTTCAGAGTCAGCTCTGTAAACAATAGAGGCGGAGCGCACTCTGCTGGACAAACTACATTATGACACCAAATCTAAAGCATTATTTTCTGCATTATATATTCTGTGAAAAAAGTTTTCATATCTGCGCATATCAGTAAACCTATATGCTGATACCGATATATCAGTGAAAGGCTAATATCGGGCACTACTTCATTCAGCAACAAACTATAAACTGCACATTTCCTATGAAGTTAATTTTGCATGAAATTAACAATTATGCTTTGCATGAAGTTCAACAATTATGAAGCGTGACATTGTGATTCAGATTCCTGATCCTATTACTAAATACTTCCTGTTACTAAAAGCTTCTGATAGGAGATGGTGGATTTTTAAGTTTTACTTGCTGGTTGTGTACTAAGCTGGTAATGTATGGTTATTAGCTGGACTAACATGTAATGCGGCAGACGTTGACCTAGTTCACAGAGAACAACTTTTGTGCTTTTTTTTTTTTTTTTTACTGTAGTGTCAAAATATATCAAGACAGTGTTTCTATAGACAATTTGTCTTTACATCTATTGCATTACTTAAAAGCATATAATTTAAAATTGGACAATTGAAAACGTTGATGGATGTAGCGATCATAATTGCACAAAAATACTGTATGCTAATACATTTTACACATTTATTGAGACTCTTTTCCTAAACTTGACTGTATTATTTAATTAGTGAATGGATTTATGGACACTTGCTTTGAAAGATACCAGGGTAGTAAAGGGTTCATGACCTCCAACCATGTATTTCCAGGAATGTCATTTTTGGGCCTTTGCTCAAAAAAGGTGCGAGTATACAAAGAGCTTAACCATGTTCCAAAGCCCAGCTTGAATCAGTTGTCCAGCTTGACCACCTTAGGCTGGCACGACCTCTTTTTCTAGCATTTCTTTAAATGCAATTTGCAATACAGAAAGGAGGAAAGCAGCTTTTCCTTTCCGTGTGTGGATAAGTCAACATGATTTAGAAAGCATAACCAAGTAAAATTCCCCACACCAGCCTCTCTCTTCAAATAACAGTCATAAATCAGCAAAGAGCTAGCCAGAACCCACATCACACTAAATGAGATCTTCTGCCTTTTAGCAGCATTTTTCAATGGAAGTGGTAATTTCAGTTTGAGCCATTGTGCTGCTTAAGCGTCTGAGAGTTGGCTAACCGCTAATGCTAGCTCACGTGATGAGGTAGAGGAAAATCTGCAGTACAAAGCACATTCAACTAAATTTCCCAGGCAAATTAGTTGTGTTCATCTTAATGCTGTATGTGAGATATTCCAACTCGATATCTCTGGTTCCCAAACATAACTTTGTTTTGCTATGGTCGGAAGATACAAATATGACAATGCTAGCATTAGAAGTGTAACGTTCCATTGATCTGGATCGATGTATGGACCAAATAACAAACAATGCAATGTCACTGATGCAACGCGTAAACAACACTGAGGTATTTTTTTTTAAGATACACCTTTATTTTTGCAGCACTGTCCCAACATATTTCCATCGAAACACGCATCCTCTTCAAATTGTACCTCAAGCGCCAGGCGATGCTGCAAACTAGCACTCTGAGCAGCCAAATAAAAAACACAGTTAATGCATACTCTACTCTTGGATACTAGTCGTGGATATGGAAGTATTTGGGATTTAGAAGAAAAGATAGTCATTTGCAAAGAATTTCATTACGAATTCAAACACTCAGGAAACTTGTCATGACACCTGAAAAGGAAAAATGGTGTCAATGCTACAATAGCCTATGTGTGTGTGACTGTGTTATTAATACTTTCTGTATTATTTTTTCAACAACTGAAGTTACTTATTTTGTTGTGGATGTCCCAATTAGTATTTTTGATTTCAGAGAGCTCAATAAATGACAACAAAAATTATACATGTGACGGCAATTTACTGTGTTTTTTTCTTAAAAGTGAATGTTTATTGTTTAATATGTATTAAGGTTGCCACCTTGGCCCTGGAAAATTCCTGGACACATGTTCAATGACCAAAAAAATTATTGCTGGCTATCACACAAGTCATAAATTTATAATTTATGATTGTTTACTCCTTGTCTGATACAGAAATGACTGCATATATATATATATATATATATATATATATATATATTTATTTATTTTTTTTCCTGCTTTGTAGTAAAAACTAATAATAAATATAGTAGAAAATAGCATTAGCATGCGGCTAATGAACAAACATACAGTACATGCAAAGAGAATATGCGTTTCAGGTCCCAAAATGTCCCAAAACACAGTACAACACAGACATTCCCACCCAAAGTCACACTACTACTTGAGCCAGTGTTGCTGTCGGTCTGGCGAGGGTGCTTAAACATTGTCTTGTGTCTGTATTAACACAACCTAAGCTCTCATCACCTGGTTTTAACCTGGTTTTAACCAACTGAAGTGTCAGATAAAAAAAAAAAAAAAAAAAGATAATGTTTGACACAGACAAACTTGAGATAATGAGAAAAAGAGAGAGCTAGTTTGAGTCACAGTTGCCTACTTTACATCTTGTGCAGTCCAAAGACCCTGCTGCTGATCCATACAGCAGAAATAAGCGGGGCATTTGCAAGCTGCATGGAGCTCTGCACAGACTGCGTAGGAATCTGTTCTGGCCGTAATGCTCTGATAATTTCTTTAACCTAATAGGCTGTTGAGAAACCAATTCAGCTTACAGGGAATAATGCAGAAATAACAGCAGAAAGAGAGGGAGAGAGAGTGCAAGCCATTTTTAGAAAGAGGTGCAGAGCAACAAAACTAGAGAAAGGGACCAAAGACTAATTTCACCAAATATATCAAAAAGGCCCGATGAAATCAATAGACGAGCACAGATTTTTTGACCAGCTCTGATGTATTTCCTATTGCAATAGGAAGTCTGGGCAGGACATATTGAAGAGCTTGCTTCTTTTTATAATATAGCTAATAGGCTTTAGTTACATCACAGCCATGAACTATAATTTGCTACTTGCTAGTCGATTGCAGGTGATTTTGGGAGGTGGTACATTTTCATGCTAGAAAGCATTTGGTTCGATAAAACTCTGTGTAGAGCTGCATGAGTCACCAAAGTTTTTGGTCCGTTTCCCCCAGAAGAGAAAGACTGAATTTTAAGATGGCTTGAAAGCTAATAGACACGGACTAAAAGTCACAAAAATAACTATTAGTGTACAAATACTCTTAATCAGAATCTGAGCAGATCGGCCTGGCTATAAACACACACATGGCCTAAAATCTGTGTTTCTACAGTCATTACAGAGGAATCTGGGCTGTGATCTCAAATCTCATCAGGAATGAGAATATATTCATGGATCTCTATCGGAGCTCAATCTGGCTATAACCTGTGGGTGGATTTCATGATCTGAACCTCATATATTGCACGTAATAAAAAATGAAAATGGTGTATGAATAAAATGTATTAAAAGGCATGACATAAAAAAACTCAAGACACAAGACGGTGACCACACACACACACAGAGAAAATCAATGAATAAAAACAAAGCAAAACTCCAATTACATTTCAGTGTTTTTCCCAAGCAATTAAAATTAGCTTAGGGAAAAATATATCATTACCTACTAGGGAGTGATATAGCAAAGCCTTTTGACGTTATTCAATGTATTTTACTATTTATGTATTTAAGTGCATGACTCTTGCATAATACAAAAAAAGGAGAAATTTTGAATCCTGTATTGGTTGTTTTTTTCCCAGCACTTACAAAGGAAATTACATTTCTTGAAATGAAATTACTTGACCAAACTTGTAACTTGTATGTTCCATACAGAAAGTTAACGAACAGCATGGGGAAAAAAACTGCCCATTCTTCAACATTTCTCCTTTTGTGTTCAACAGGAGAAATAAACAAAAAGTATTAAAAAAAAATCATACAAGTTTGGAACTACATGAGGGTGAGTAAACACTAACCAATGTCTCATTGTAATTTTTGAGTGAACTATTCCATTATCGTCCAAAAAAAAAGTTATTTAAAATCATGAACCCAAAACCCAAATAACATGACCATGGCAACATTTTTGAAAAATGAAATGAGATTTCTTTCCCAGTGAAATGTCCAGAGGGTGGCGCCAAATCCGAGTGAAATGGTGTCTTAATTAGACGAGGTTCTTAAGGTGAATTTTAGATTTTTTAATGAGTAAAATGTACATTCCTAAACTACAACTTTAACTAAAACCAAGTCAATAGTGTCCAAAAAGAAAACGATAGGTTAACATAATATACATCCTTACCCTAAACCAATGTCTAATCCAAAAACGACAGTGCCCTAAAAGCAAATGCAACCTTGAAATTCACATTTTATGAAGCAAAAGCTTAATTTCACATCACTTCTATGAAACTTCTGCAGAATACCATCATGTTGGAATAAGAGTGTGAATGTACGTGGGTCTGTAATACAAGCGTTAAAACACATTGTTTTTCAAATGACGCGTTAGTGTAAAAATTCTGCGATATCATAGCACAGCAGTGTGAGATTAAGAGTGAAAAATAAGGGTTAATAAAGTAGAAATCAGCCGTTGTACTCGTGAAGTGCGAGAGTGAATAAAATGCAATTGTTGTAGCACCTCTAGTGTTCATTTCACCAGGAAACTAGCAAAACATAGAAAGCAGCACATAAAACTCAGTTTGCACAAATGTAGATATAGTAATGATCATTCTATGAGACTAGGTTGCATTCTGAATATGTTGTGAATATTTAATATACCACGCTGCCCTATTATAAATTGAATGAAACAGTTGTCCTCTCTACAGTTTTAACTTTGTATTGTAGAAAGAACAGAAGAGAGAAGATGCACATTGAGATGGCATGAGGAAGAGGATGAGAGAGGAAGGTAAATCAATACTCTGTCTGAGCTGAAACTCCTCAAGCGAGCATCTCGGGACACTTGCAGAAAGTCTTGCAGAATCTGACAGCTAATTGATTCTCATGAGCTTCCAGAAAGACACTGTCACCGTGAGGCAACACGAGCGTATTATTATCAAAATACCAAGTGACATAGTGAAAGGTCAACACAATCGTAAGGTGTCATACCTGTCTGTGTGTCAAAGACTTAGAAAGAGCAGCAGACAGGGACTAGCATACAGAAAAGCACTTGGCATAACTCCAAAACCTGATGTGACCTCATGTCAAATGAAAAACCCATGACAAGCACTAAAAGTTTTTACAAGTCAATTAAAATCTCATTTGGAGGCCCAAGTCTGTGTCTGTGCCGGGCTCCAGATTTCCTCTCAGTAGCTCTCTCTCACGACTCTTGACCTCAGTGCTCTCCATTCATTGACCCAGCTGTAAATGGATGAGAGGCTGTTTACTCAGAGAGGTCATATGATCTGTTAGGTCACTGTACATTAGCTAATTCAGGGAAATTCAAGACTAGAAATGTTCAAGATAGACTTTTACATTAGAAAAATATGAGTGGTATTTGCTTGTGTAAAACAAACATGATGCAAGGGTGTTGTGTGTGGTTGCCAGGGGATTGTTATGGTGTTCTGGCTGGTTGCTAGGGCATTGTAAGATTGTTGCTAGGGTGTTTCGGGTGGTTGCCTCCTGGCCAGTCCAAAGAGTCCACCCTAAATCATGATATTCTGGTCACTAAAAATCAGGGACTAAAAACGGTTCAAGGAATATGATTTTCAATTGTTCCGGAGTGAAAACTTTATTTTTAAATGCTGGTAACCGGTTATAACCAATATTCCAATTTATTTTTTCATGAAACCAAAGGGATTATCAGAGTACATTTGTGGAACTACACCACATCATGTTGCTTGTAAAAATGAAACATGTGCTTTGATACTGAAGGAAACTGCTGCATCACACATTTCTTTGCCTTATCGCCCATGTGGATGTTGCATTCTGTGAATTAAAACCTTTTTAACAACTATGTATATTTACTACATATACATACATGGTTAATCCAGACACAATGAAAACTACAGTCTTAACTGAATTATTGCTAGATATGTTGCATTAATGCAGATTTGATGCAGCTGGGTTTTGATTGAAAAGCAGACCTGTAATTAAAATTATAATTAACTCATAATTAACTGTATGATTATGATTTCTCTGCTGATAAATCCACCACACAGAAAAAATTAAATGATGCAAGTCAAGAGGCTTATTTTGAGCTTGTTTTTTCCACCCAGGATTCTGTTGCGAGATCTGACAATATGGCAACTGGTATTTCACTCACCCATAGCGCGCAGTACTGTCATTTAAATAGAATGTTATTAAACATTATTTTATTTTGTTCTAATCGGTTACCATTTGGAAAGTAGGCTGTGGAAGATCTGTACCAGAACGAAAAAATATAGTTTTTTTGCTCAGAACGAACCGAAATGAATTTTTTTTTTACACGTTTTTAGTCCCTGCTAAAAATAGCTCAAGTCCTTCATTTAAAGTATAATTTTATCAACCAGTAGGCAAGAATCGTAAGTCTAATCACTTACAAAAGTAACAGTGCACCTCTACTCGGCAAGCCACAGCTTGTACAGTTGGGAACAACTCACTTTTGGCGCCCCTCCATGGACATTTTACCCAGAAAATGGAGCTTACACGTGCCTATACACCAAACAACACTCACCACTTTGGCCACTGAGGGCACTGTTTAAAATTTTGGTAAGCACAGACCAATATTAGCAACAAATAAAACAATATAAACTAGTTCCACTAGTGTCACCAAAATGGAATTTCAAAGATAATCACCATTTTCAAACAGATTCCAGAAAACTCCCCTTGTCTTCCATTGGTTGTACAAGCAGACAGTCCTGCCCTCAAACTCACATCACTGGTTAAGCTTATGTTGCTGGATTGGGTAGAGCAAATTGCTTACTAATAGTTGACTCGGCATATTAAGTTGGGATATGAAAAAGAATTTTAACATCTTGAAGAAATTACACACATCGGCTTTAAATGCAAGAAAGATAGCTTGTATATTTGTGGTGTTAAAATAAGTAGCATCATGCTGACTGTCTTTTGACTGCCACATCAAAGATGTTTTGGCGAGCAAACACTCACTAATTAATTTACCTTTTACTAGGGTTGCTCCGATACCAAAATGTTGTCATCGGTACGATACCAGCCCTGGTACCTCGGTATCGATCCTAAAACAATACTATAATCAACGAATAAAAAATTACTTTTTTTTTTTTTTATGAAATTACACAGAAAATGACTTGATAAAAAGAACTGCATAAAGTCTTACAGATTCAAATTATGCATTTTCTGATTAAATTTTTCTGGATTCCATGTTGAATGTTTTAATTAAATGGAGTTTAATCAAATTGATACATACACTTATAAGCAAATAAAAATATCATATTGCTTTTCATTTTCTTTTCTTTTGTTTTTTTTTTACAAAAAATTGCAATAACATTTTTTGTAAATCAAAATGCTGCACAACAGAGCTTCACCGTATTAATGAAAAAAAAAAATCTGATTACCTGTGGCGTAATGCTGCTTGCATTTGTAAAATTGCTTGCAGATAATAATAATAATAATAATAATAATACTACAACCATTTAATATTACATAATTGTTATTATTAGTATTATTTGTACTTTTTGAATATAACATTTTTAAATTCAATTCAAAATGTCTTAAATTTCACATATCCATTTCATTAGAGCTTTCATGTTAGCGGGACTTTTATTTTAACAGACCTTTGAGTTCTTCCTGTTTTTGGGTTAGTTATATCAAACTTCCCATTAATGCTGGGATACTCCTGTCGCAACTCTCGGGCTGAAATCTCTGAGCTGCACCAGGAGAGTTAATTTAAGTATTAAAAGCCATTTATACTCTTTTTATTAAAAGTGTATGCATCAATTTGATTAAACACCATTTGATCATAACATTTAACATGAAATCCAGAAAAGGCTTTTAATTGTTGATTATAGTATCGATACCAAAGTACCAGGGCTGGTATCATACCTAAGCCAAAAGTTTGGTATCAGAACAACCCTAAACACACTGCGTGAAAACTAAGCTCCAGTAGTATGGGCCCGTGTGGGAATCGCATGACAGAGCAGAGCGGCACCTGTAGTGTACAGCATATGTGACTGTATATTATTTAAATAAATTACATCCTTCTGCTGTTTAAATATCACACTTGGCCATATCCAGAGTTTTTTTTTTTTTTAATTGTCATTGAATTCACCTCAAAACTGTCACATCTCATATCATTTTGCTAATGACAGCATACTGTAATATGGTACCGACACTAGCAACAAGATAATATCGTACCCTTTTAATTGTTAGTGCCGGTAAACCATGCAACCCTACCCTTTACCAGCTCCTCCCCTCTTCACTTCTCCATTCCTCTTCCTCGGTCTCCTTGCACCATTTCTTTCTACTCCTCTGGGTCAGATTAGCCCTGCCAGTCATGAGGAGATTTTGATGCAATCTCTCTGTTTGGTGATGCAGGATCTGTCCAAACTACTTTGAGCAGTTCATGGAGGCTGAACCCAGATCAGCTTCTAAAGAGCATTACAGTCTCCCAGGATATCAGGGCAAACAACTTCCCCTCCCCTCACACACTATGAACCACAGTTGATGTTTAAACATTCCATCTCTTCTGCTGGCATGCCGTGTCACAGGCTCTCTGCTAGATCACCGATCATGGAATAGATTATAGCTATTACTGCCGAGCAAGTAAATGTATCCTTCAAACATCAACCAACAAATCAGTCTAGCAAGATAGACAGAGACAAACCAGGGCTATACAAAATAAGGATGTCCTTAAGGCCCCAGGACCAGTAGAAACAGTCATATGGAACAACATAAGGATATATTAAGAAGCCTCAGGCCATGTACACACAACTACATTTGTTTAGAAACCTCTCAATCACACTAGAATAGCACTTTCCTCTACCACAGACTTTTAATAACATTCTCTATTATTGTAAACTTTGGAAATGTAATGGCATTACAAAACAAAACAAAAAAATCGAACTTAACAGATTAGTGTGGAAGTGGCCAAATACGTTTTCATTTGAAACTGCATTAATTTCTCTGTGTTTTCGCCTTCCATCCACACAATTTTTGTCCAGCGCACACTAAGCATTTGAAAACACTCTCCCAAGTGGATACATTTGAAAATGCAGTCTCTACATTGTAGTGTAGACTGGGAAAAGAGATATTATAAAACGATAACACATTTTGTTGTCATGTGCTGCAGTCATGTGACACATTCAACCCAAAACCAAAAATCAAGATGGTGACAAAGTTTCAAAAGGTGACAAAGTTTATTCTGAATTGCTGTCCGATGAACAATTGCACCTCAGCCCGTACACTGTAATGACACAGGGCCACGCTTCGTAATTTTTTTTTTGCATGCGCAATAAGGGACTTTAAGCTTTTTCAAAGGATTCAGTATAGACAAGCAACATTTGGAAACATCTGAAAATGGCAGTGTGGATGGAGAGCGTTTACAATTATTTTAAATTACATATATCTTTTAGGGCTGCCGCTTTAACGAGTTAATTCTGTGCGATTAATTTGACAAAAAACTAACACGTTAAAAAATTTTTACGCAATTTATTGCATGCCCACGGACCATAATATGGAAGATTCCTGAGAAATGCAAGCTTGTAGTACCACCCGTTTACTCCAGAGGGCAGTAAGTGACATGAGCAACGCACAGTTTATACAGTGAAGAAAACACTTCAGTAGGCAGAAACACACAAACATGCATTACGTTCTTTCATTCAAAACACTTGGAGCGCAAATGCGATCTAAGGGATCTCAAGATGCGTTTAAAGATTGAGTATTAAACTTTATTTAATTTGACACAGTGACCCGTAGGTGTGAATTGACAGGCCGTTAAACAAGCCCTCATAATAAATCTCAAACTGATTGACAAATTCACTTGTGAAAAGGATTGCTGTGAATTGTATGCCAATGATTGACTTATGTTCAATAATATGGTAGTAAACAACATATTGAATACTAAAGCCGCTTTTTGTATGGCCTTATCAATGATGAACTCTTCTGCTACAGGAATGCAAAGCATTTTAATTATCTGAATATTTATATATATATCATTTTATATATTTAAAGATAACAATGTATAATTATATATTTATATAAATATGTATAATCAATATATATTGATATATATTATAGTTAAAAATGTTAAATCGATTGACAGCCCTAATATATATATATATACACACACACACACACACACACACACACACACACACACACACAGGACAGTGAAAGTATTGGTAGGGCAACTAAAAATCTGAACTACTGGCTTGACTCGGCCAGAAGGACGAATCCTTCTTGAATTCAGTCCTGCAAAAAGACAAAGACTTTAAAGGAATAGAAATGAGAGGAACATGCTTCTTTCCTGATACCATCTTCCTTTGGATCTATGGGCTTTGAATCAATTTCCCTGAAACTGCTCATATTCACTCAATCCCTTCCCCTCTGACTTCCCCCTCTCTAACAGTTTATGAACTGGGGGGTTGACAGGTGAGACTGCCCATAATTCCTCCATAGCAGAGGTTCGATAATTTCAGGAAGGGGCTATATATCTAACTCCATTGCATATTATTACATGAGGCCATAATTCTCCAGCTCTTGATGTATAAGACTGCAGAGTTTCAATCTAGCAGAGTTACTTGGCCGAAGGGCTTCCCACTATAAAATTGAGCCACTAACAAGTAGGGAGAGTTGGCAGGACTGCATACACTCAGAGTCCAATATTTGCCATTTTCATACCGGCCATTAAACTGTATTTTGTATTGTTTTAATCAAATAAAATTTAAAAAACATGTTAACATGACAACAGATTTACTCAGGCTAGATGATTTTTTTCTTGTATATTTTGTGTAATTTGCAGTATCCAGTCTCCGTCTCTCTATAAAACTGCCTCTTACACAAAACGTAAAGACACATTCTGATTTTGTGCCTCATATCTTTGTTTGGTGGCTTAATGTGATTAATATTCCACTTGTGTGTCACAGAGTTCTGAAGAAAATAAAAACTTTAAGTGATCCAGATAGACTTGACTTGAGATAAACTATTGATACTTCTGATACTGATGTGGAATCAAGAATATTGATCCTCACATAAAAATATAGATTCTGAATTTTGTATTATTATTATTTAGATAACATGAATATTAATGCATCTCATAAGCTTCAAAGTGTAAAAAAATTATTAAATGAGTGAACTGATGCATGGCACCGGAACTATTTTTTTTCTTGATGTGCAAAAATGCTAAAATACACTAGCAGTCAGACAGCGCTCACCCATTCAGTCACAGCACATGTTCAAATGAGGTAATGATAGAAAAACAGAAGTTATTCACACTAAGTAATGACAAACCTAGAGGAGACATGTATTATAATGGACTTGTGTGAACATTTTTAAAGGTTTACTTAAATTCAGTTGTTAAAATAATAATAATGATCTGTAATCCTCATTAATAAATGATACACTTATGAAAACTTTCCATGGATTTACTATAGTAATATTGTATTAACCATGGCTGCAGTACAAATTTTTTTTTTTTTCCTTTTTGTCAGAAAGCAAGTCTTTTATGCAATTAACCATGGTTTTACTACAGCATTAAGATTAAGATTTAACTTTATTGTCATTGTGCAGAGCCAATGAAATGCAGTTGTTTTCGCATATTCCAACTAAGCTGGGGTCAGAGCGCAGGGTCAGCCATGAAACAGCGCCCCTGGAGCAGATAGGGTCAAGGGCCTTGCTCAAGGGCCCAACAGTGGTATCTTGACGGTGCTGGAGCTTGAACCCCTGACCTTTCGGTCAGTAACCCAGAGTCTTAACCGCTGAGCCACCACTGGCCCATATGGATTACGGTAGTATGGTAACTTGGTTTTAGTAATAGTAACCATATAATAATATCTACGGTTAATTTTGAGGTTTTATATGTGGCTTAAACCAACGCATTTTTAAGGGTAAACAAAGCAGCCTAATAATTTCTGTTTAGGCCTATAAATATATAAAAAAATGTAAGTAATAATTTAAGTTAATAATTGTATCCAAAGAATTCATAATTCAATTCAATAGAGGTATCGTATTGGTATCGATATCGGCTATATTGGCCTAAAGTACTTGATATCAGATTGAAAAGGGAATAAGTGGTATCATCCATCCCTACTGAAATGTCACAGTTAAAGTTGTTCCACTGTAAATGTTGATAGCAGACGAGCAAGTCACTACATGTTTACTAATTAGTAGACTTTGTCTTTGATTTGAATCATTCTTATCACTTTAATCAGCAAGAGGCAGACAATAAATCTGAATTTTTGACTTAAATCGTTTTAATGTTGCAATTCCTAGTAAAGTTACCACCCAACTAGTTTTAATGACATGTACCTAAATGCTGAAAGACTTGGTGTCTAAGACATACACTTTCTCATATACATTCAGCTTAATCTAAAATCTCAATTTACAAAAAAAACAACAACTACACATAACACTACTCCAAGCTTACCATGTCAGTCACAATAACTCTTCCATCGCACTTCTGTATGTGTGTGTTTGTGTGATTTTGTGGCGTGAGAGAGAAGCAGGCTCCTAAGTTAATTTCATATATATATTTATTATTGCTTGCTCTCTGGGCTCCAGAATTTCACCCAAAACCAGACCTCTGCTCAAGCAGGACTCACTGGCATTTAAAATCCAAGAAGGGCCCTAAAGACTCATCAACAGCTGTTTGAATAAACCATTAAAACAGATAATGACAAGACCTACAGCAAATATGAGAGTTCGACAGAAGGTGCCTGTGGTTTGACCTCTCTGTTAAAAGGATGTGAGACGCCGTGGCTGAGAGAAAGTATTAATGAGGACCTACACACTTCCCCTCTGCACTTTAACACACACACACACACACACACACACACACACACACACACACACACACACACATTCAGGAACTAACACCCACACATGTGAGTCTCCAGGAGGCACTCCATTGACCCATTCCAAAACCAGAGGCAAATGGAGAAATATGAAATAATAACCCCATA